>NC_133192.1:58460000-58482500 GCF_049306965.1 Danio rerio
TTAATGCATTATATTTCATTACTGATCTGAACCAGGATTAACTCATACTGTAATCAATGCATTGTTCATAGTTTGTTCCTATTAGTAAGTGTGTTAACTAATTAAGCATTATTTTAAAGTGTTAGCCATACTAATATTGTCCTGATTTATTTGAATGCAGTCAGTGTCAGCAATGGAAACGTAAACACTGTATTAAATATATTTTCACACCAAACAACTAACTGTACATATGATGATATACTTACTTAAGACACTACATGACTTGGTATAAGTTCTTGCACTCTAAAACAGCTAGCATAAATTAGTTAATTAATTAATGCATTTATGTATTCATTTATTAATTAATAATTAATCAATTAACTAATTAATCAATTAATTAATGAAAGTATTACATTAATTAAATAATTTAATATGAATTTATTAAAAGTACTGAATTAATTTATTAATTTGATTATTTATTTTTTATATTTTTATTATTTATTTAATTGTTTCATTTCATTGTCTTTTTGGTTTAGTCCCTTTATTAATCAGGGGTCACCACAATGGAATGAACCGCCAACTTCATTTATTCGATTATTTTTTTTATTTATTTGATTATTTATTTATTTATTCATTTAAATTTTTTATTATTTATTTTATTTTATTTTTTCATTTATTTGATTATTTATTAATTTGTTTGATTATTTGATTATTTTTTTTTTATTTGATTATTTATTTATTATTTATTTCATTGTTTATTTATCTGATTATTTTGTGTTTTTTATAGTTAATTTGTTTCATTATTATTATTATTTATTTATTAAATTTTTTATTTGATTATTTAAATTTATTGTCTTTTGGTTTAGTTCCTTTATTCTATTATTATTTTTATCTGGGGTCACCAGGGCGGAATGAACCGCCAACTTATCCAGGATAGGTTTTACTCAGTGGATGCCCTTCGAGCCACAACCCATCTCTGGGAAACATCCATTCACACTCATTTTATTATTTAATTTATAATCATTTTATAACTTAATTAAAATGACTGAATTAATTAATTTATTTGATTGTTTATTTATTTTTATTTTTATTAAAACAACCAGTCTCTTCCAATGAGGTCAGAAAAAATAAAATAATATAAAAATAGTTTTGCTTATTGTTCTGACCACATTGGCAGGTTTTTTTTTTTTTTTTTGTAAACATGTACTTATTTCTATTTAATAAAAGAAAACACTGATATCTAAACATTTATAAATCAACATAAATCAATGTGTGTGAGTGTGTGTGTGTGTGTGTGTTTGTGTTTGTGTTTGTGTGTGTGTGTGTGTGTGTGTGTGTGTGTGAGTGTGTGTGTGTGTGTGTGTGTGTGTGTGTGTGTGTGTGTGAGTGTGTGTGTGTGTGTGTGTGTGTGTGTGTGTGTGTGTGTGTGTGTGTGTTTGTGTTTGTGTGTGTGTTTGTGTGTGTGTGTGTGTGTGTGTGTGTGTGTGTGTGTGTGTGTGTGTGTGTGTGTGTGTGTGTGTGTGTGTGTGTGTGTGTGTGTGTGTGTGGACAGTTTACCCAAAAATGAAAGTTATGTCATCATTTACTCTCCCTTCACTCGTTTCAAACCTTTAAGAGTTTCTTTCTTCTGTTGAACACAAAGGAAGATATTTTGAAAAATGTTGCAAGCATGTAACAAATGACCTCCATAGTATTTGCTTTTCCTACAATGGAAGTCAATGGTTGCAGATTTCCAGCTTTCTCTTCTTTAACTTTCCAGAAAGGTTTATAACCACCTGAGAGAGAGTGAATAGTGTGTTCATTTTCATTTTTGGGTGAACTGTCTCTTTAATAATGTTAAGCTGTTTATGCCAGAAAGCTGCTTTGTAACCATAATTTACAACATGCAAATAAACCTTTAGTATGCAAATAAATGTATAATACACAATTGAACGTATAATATACAATTACATTTATAGTACACTTATTTGAATATTAAGATACAGTGGGAAAGATACAGCACTGTTCTCAGAAAGCATATGTCTAAAGGTGCCATTGGTTTGAAATGTTCCCCAGATGTTAGTAACAACTAAAGAAATCCATATATGCAAAGAAAACAAATCAAATTAGTTTACAAATAAAGTTCTGTGTGATATAATGAAATAACTCAGGGACATAAAACTGAACACATGAAGAAAGGGAGGTGTAGATCGGCAGTGAAAGCCCAGACAGCAGCTGAAATATCTCAGTAGTTCATCAGCAACTGTTCCTCAGTGTAAATGAATATCAGCTGCTTCAGTCCAACATCTACAATAGCAGGTGGATATAGATGATACCTGGCCGAACATTTTATCAAGACATTGATCCAAGACGCAGCCAAGAAATGCTTTCAGAGAAAGAAAATCAAGCTGTAGAATGGCCCAGCCAATCACCTGAACCGAATCCAATAGAGAATACAGAATAAAGCTCAGATTTGATAGACGAGACCCACAGAACCATTAAGATTTACACACTCTGTTGAAGTCTGAGCAATGCATGATGCTTCTCTCTCCATATGAGAGGCGTCTTTAAGCTACAGCACCAATAAAAGCCTTTTATACACAGCATTAAACACATTTCAGTAGTTCAGTGCTTTCTTCTTCTGTCATTTCATTCTTATTACACACAATATTTTTAAGATTTTGATGTTTTGTTTTATTGTTGTTTGTATTATTTTGGGTTTTAACAAAATCTGCCTCGTCTCCATGTCAACAGCTCCTTTAGAAATATTAATCCCAGGAAAAAAACACAATGTGTTTAATACTTGTTTCCCCCGCTGCATTTGTGCCAGAAAGCACATAAACGCATAGTAAAAACTGCTCCTTCTCAGTGTATATACACTCGTGTGTGTAAGATGATATCGAGCATGTGTTTGTGTGTGTGTGTGTGTGTGTGTGTGTGTGTGTTAGCGGCTGGATTAAGAGCCGCTCTGAAATGGTTTCTGCTTCAGCCACAATCCATCTGTGCCCGTGAAAGCTCTTCCGTCTATATGGAGCTGAATGAAGTAACGGAATCTCTCCACTGCACGAGACGCCGAGAATGAATCACATTACGAGCTGATGAAAAATTAATGCAAATATATTATCAGGAGGAATAAGAGCCCAGAAAATAGGGAGAGATTGTCAGAAATGAATCACCTTTGTCCAATGGAGCTTAAAGAGACAGTTCACCCTAAAATGAAAATCCACTTAATGTATATAAGACGCAATCTGTGTAATCATATTTATACAACAGCTCTGTCTGGTTCTCGAATCTGATTGGCTGATAGCTGTGATATATTTAAGTATCTGTACAGCCTCTTTACCCTTTATGTATTACTCCGCCCACATACAGCCAGCAACAAGCAGAGACGCTACAAATATTACTGCTGTTAGACAACAAAATATACTTTTGAGGCTTTTATTAGTGGAGAATGTAGTTGTTTAGATTGCAACTATGCAGTTTATTTGCAAGAACAGTGCCTATTTTAAAATATTTATAATTTCTATGAAAGCTCGTCGACAGCCATAGCGTAGACCAAAGACGGTTGATGCTTTCTATCCACAAGATGGCGACAGAAACGCATAATAAGCCCTTACGCAGTCTGATTTCTTACTACAGCAGATCAAATCATTATTAAACTGGTAAGCACACCTGCCAACACTCCTGTTTTTCACAGGGAGTATCCTGTATTTCATCTCTCGCAACCATCCCATTTTTATTCCTTCCTAAAAAACGTCCGTAATTTCACCCAGCCCCCTCTTTGGTATAATCTGTAAACACCCCCAGGTTGCAAACTTTGGTACAGTACCCGATTGAAGCGGCCGCCCAAAACCAGCTGCATCCTATACCAGTTCTCAACAGTGTCATTCACCCTCAAACACCAACCCTCCTCCTAGTCTCTCAGATTTTCAGAGACATGTTGGCAGGTTAGATGATCTTTTTGTATGTTGTAGTGCTGTATTTATACCGATTTTCTCGCATATCAGGAATGTGTTTTGTGTTGGCAGACAGAAATAAGCAAAGTGTGCACGTGTTTTGCGTTCTGACGTCAGCTGCAGATGTGAATGAATGGCGGAAGAAAGTAGTTCCTAATAAAAAGGGGGTTTGCTCTCGTGGATAGGGAAACCTTACCGCACAGACATCAATTAGCCTAGAAATAATTAATTTCATTTGTTAAGCTCAAAGATTTGTTTCAAAACGATTTCTAAATTCAGTTTTCATTTGCAGCAAACGAATAAATGAACAATAACAACGAAGTGTGCTATTTCCAAATGCACCTGATATGAGAATTTTTTTCGGCTTAGTCCCTTATTCATCAGGGGTCACAACAGCGTAATGAACTGCCAACTATTCCGACAAAACTATTCCGGAATGAACTGCCAACTATGTTTTACACAGTGGATGCCCTTCCAGCTGCAACCCAGTACTGGGGAACGCCACAGTGGCTTCTCCTGCTGAACTAAACTACATTTCTCTGCCTCATATTGGCGCACGTTTATCAGCAGATCATTATAATGTTCTCTTTGGTTTCTCATTGACTGGAGACTGGGTCTTATGCAATATTCCAGTTTAGTGCATACTTCTAATTCGTATCTTTGTTTTGAAACACAGCTAGTTATGCAAGCCTCATATGTAAATGTGTGTGTGTCGGATTTGGATTGGTAGTTTGGTGGACAGCCGCTTTTGTCATTGTGCGGACAGAAGTGACCCTCTGCTTGTGGCCTTGAAAAGCTGATTGATTTGTCGCTCACGTCGCGTCGCAACAGAGACAGACTCTGACCTTGTGATTGAGGAGGGCGCAGGACGGCCCGCAAGATGCTTTTCACAACATCGCATTCATTTGCCAAACAGAACAACATAGTTTCATAATGCGGACAGATAGTGGAGAAACATGTTAGAAACTGAACTTTATGAACAAACTCAATCTGTATTTATTAATCAGATCATCTAAGAGCCTGTATGCTGAGAACTGCACCTTCATTATATTTCCAGGTTATCAACACATTTCTAATCTAATAGTTTTAATAAATCATCTCTAATAATTTGATTTATTTTCTCTTTACTATGATGACAGCACATAATATTAGACTAGATATTCTTCAAGACACTAGTGTTCAGCTTAAAGTGACATTTAAAGACTTAACTAGGGTAAAGCAAGGGCGCAACTGCACATTTACTGATGGGTATGCGGCTTCAAGTTTTGCGCGCCCCCCTTCAATCCAACTATATTTTATAACAGGCATGTGATAAAATGTGGAAAATATATCCATCAATAAATTAAAGATATTTTTTCATAAAGATGTCAATATGCTTCAAAAAATACAGTGTCGCAGTTCTGAACACAACTGAAATAGTATGAAGTAGTAAAAGGTATAATTACATTACGCATGTTAAATCGCAAAGAAATGCATCTCATACCACCCCAAATTTCTTCTCAATTTAATTTTCCCTCACTAAATGATTATATCACCTTGACTAGCCTTGCTTTTGGACTTTTTGTACTACATTTGTCAAAACAAAATGATAGACATGGGAGTCCTAAAGGGCAAAAGAGCATTGCAATTACTTCTCACATGCACACTGTGAGAAGTGTAAGGTCTGTCTTTGCAAGAACAATTGACTGAAACTGCTAAAAGTTAAATAAAAAAGACTGTCAAATGTTTAGTGTAACAAAAAAAAAAAACAGAAACAAACAGTGTGAAATGTTCTATTTAATTGAAACGTTATAACTTTGTTTGTAGCTAAAATTAAAATAGTTTTGAGCTAAGAAGTTACCAAAAGGCTGGATGAATCAATATGATACATATTAAATTCATAAAAACATGTATATGGTATGAAAAATGGGAGTGGGGGGAGCAGAATGATTTTTTTATTTAATAAAATAAAATATTATACGCGTATAAAATGCTAAAAAAACATTTTTAACAAATATATATATATATATATATATATATATATATATATATATATATATATATATATATATATATATATATATATATATATATATATATATATATATATATATTATTTGAAACTTTTAATATGGATAACTTCAAAAATAGTTTTGGCACAATGGCGCCCCCCATGTGTGGCGCCCCTATGCGTCGCATATACTGCATACCCCCTTTTTGCGCCACTGGGGTAAAGTTAGGGTAATTAGGCAAGTCATTGTATAACAGTGGGTTGTTCTGTTGCAGTACAGCTAAATTAGTAGTAAATTAGCACAACTTAAAGGGTTAGTTCACCCAAAAATGATCATTTACCACTTTATAACCACCTCAAGTGGTTATAAGTGAAGTTTATTTCTAAACTAATTTTGAGAGCATCACGTGCTCATGATTGCTTGTGACTGGTCCTGCATTATCCAGTTCATGATTGACCAATCAGACGAGTCCTAAGCCACTATAAACACCCTCAGTTCCATATAGCAGCCATCTTTGTTTTGAAGAATCCCCCCTCCCAACCCCTACTCCTCCTCCTTAGATGGGTGGCATGGTTTCCTAATGGTTAGCACTGTTGCATTACAGCAAGAACGTCACTGGTTCTGGTCTATACCAAGCCAGCCGACATTTCTGTGCAGAGTTTACACGTTCTCCCCGTGCTCACGTGGGTTTCTCCCGGGTTCCTCGGTACAGCAGGGGAGTTCTCCAGATCTACCTGAGCTCCAACTCCCCTCTCGCCTTGAAAACGGGAGGGAGCCCCGGGTTCGAGGATCTTATGAGCTCAGGGCTCTCTCCCTGGACAGCATGCCAAACACGCTTTATAATCAATCATCAGCTGAGTGTGAACTCTTGAAACATGTATAAGTGCATTTCTTCTGTAAAACACAACAGAAAGCTGGAAACCTGTAACCATTGACTTCCAATAACAAATACTACGGAAGTTAATGCACTGTGTGATAAATTAGTCTTGACGGTATATGTTTTTAGGTCATTGTAACTTATTAAACTAAGTTTCAAGAGTTCACACTTAGCTGATGATTGATTTTAAGCTAGTTTGGCATGCTGTCCCGGGAGAGAGCCCCGAGCTCAAAAGATCCTCGAGCCCGGAGCTCCCTCCCGTTGCAGGGCGAGAGGGGAGTTTGAACTCGGGTAGATCTCGAGAACCCTCTTCCTCCTGCTGCGTAAGGATTGCTAAGGTGATGTGTTGCTGACAGAATTGAATTTGGTGCTAATTTGGTTCAGTCAATTTACTTAAGTCTCATGTTTTTGGGAGTGTGGGAGGAAACCGGAGGACCCGGGGAAAACCCACGCGAGCACGGGGAGAACATGAACTCCACACGGAAATGCTGACCGTTTAGGTGGATACCCAAGTCGGAAGGATTTTTTGCTGTGAGGCCGCAGTGCTAGCCACTGGGCCGCCGTGCTGCCCTGCAGAAAAGAGGAGGAGAAGGGGTGGAAGGGGGGATTCTTCGAGACGAAGATGACTAAAGGTAAGATGTTTGGTTATTTATACTGGGTTAGGAGAAGGCTGATTGGTGGTTCGTACATTAGCTTGACTCAGGGCCAGCCGTGTCAGTCATAAGCACATGATCCTCTCGAAATTAGTTTATGAATAAACTTCACTAAGCATGTTCTAACTTAATTTTAAAGGTTAAGCAAGCTATTTGAGGTCAGTTTAACAAGATATAAGTTCACTGGACTCATAAGGTTCATTTTATTCAGCTAGGCAACCAGGATTTTTTCACAGTGTGGTTACAGCTTTTCAACATTTTTCAAAACATCTTCTTTTGTGTTCAGTTATGAGTGTTAAACTAAAGTAAATTTGTGTATAGATTATGACGTAATTATTAGATGAACTACCCCTTTAAAATCAAATTAGTCTACACACACACACACACACACACACACTTAAAAACATATGAGCACAAACTAAATGTCAAATAAAGGGAAAAACGACACCTGATTTAAATGAACAAATACTACGAGGTTTTGTAGTTTGCAAGCTTGGATAATTTTACTGAAAATACATTTGCAGTTTTAACAAAGAATTTTCCTCCGGCTTACTCCCTTATTCATCAGGGGGCACCACAGCGGAATGAACCACCAACTATTCCAACAAAACTATTCCGAAATGAACTGCCAACTATGTCTTACACAGAGGATGCCCTTCCAGCTGCAACCCAGTACTGGGAAACACTCATTCACACTCATACACTATGGCCAGTTTAGTTGATCTATTCCCCTATAGCGCATGTGTTTGGACTGTGGGGGAAACCGGAGCACCCAGAGGAAACCCACGCCAACACGGGGAGAACATGCAAACTCCACACAGAAACACCCACTGACCCAGACGGGGCTCGAACCAGCAACCTTCTTGCTGTGAGGCCACCGTGCTAACCACTGAGCCACCGTGCCGCCTGTAATGTATGTATCACACATAATTCTCTCACTGCTGCTCTCTCTCGTCATGACTTTGATGAGTAATGATAGCAGAACGATCCTAAAGCTGATAAGACTGAAGCAGGATGTTTTGAGTCGCTTGGTTCCCTCAAACAGGAAGTGATCAATACCTCGACTCGGATGTCAGGGACCGCAGGGTTTTTTTCTCTCTGATCAATGGAGGCGAATCGGAGCTGGGAAGAAAAGAACAGATACTATTGAGAGATTAGACTGACGTCACCGAAGACTCTTTAAACCCACAGGACATCGCTTTCCGTCTGCTCGAAATAACATGCGGGAATCAGGTGTTGATCTCAAATTGGCGCATCGATATTTGTGTCTGATACATAGAGTGTGTGGCGCTTTAAAGAGGGGCTATTATGCTGAAATCTCTTCTATAAGGAGTTTAAACACTGTCAGCAGTGTGTGAGTATATCCAGAGTCTAATGGTGAATATTAATTAATTGAATTTGTCATAATCAGACTTGATAAAACAGTCTGCAGAAACACTTTGATTGGCATTCTCCCTTTTGTACATGTCATCAAAGGGGGAAAGCCCCGCCCATTAGTCTCCCTCATTAGCATAAACAGCCCTGACTGAGAAGCAGCCGTCTGTCCATTAGCATTTTGACATGCTGAAGATAATGTCAGCGACTAAAAGTCATTATAAAGCTTGAATATCTGCCACTATGCTGACACACAGGCATTTGTAGCTCCGCCCTCTTCTGAAAAGAGCCCAATCTCATTTGCATTTAAAGCGACAGTCACCAAAACACTACAATTAGGATCAAAGGGTGAGTTTCAGTGAGGTAGAGAACCTTATCTGTGGGGTATTTTGAGTTGAAACCTCACACACACTCTAGAGACATCACTTATTTGACATCTTGCAAAAAGGCGCATAATAGGACCCCTTTGATCCTTCATTATACATTATTAAAGTCAAACGTTGTATCCAGTGCTCGTTTAGTAAAGGCACAGCTAAACAGATGTGTTTTCAGTCTTGATTTGAACGTGCCTAATGTTGGAGCACATCTGATCATTTCTGGAAGCTGATTCCAGCAGCGAGGGGTGAAGTAGCTGAAAGCCGATTCACCCTGCTTTGACTATATTATTGAATATATTGACTATATTATTAATATCGAATTATTGTCCAGCTCTAGAATAGTAGTGCTTTTATATATGCATAACATTAGCTATGCATAAGATTAGTTAATACAGTAGATACTGTGTTGTTAGTAGATGCATTAGTTGACTTACAAAATTCATTAATTTATTTAAATCCAAGATTAATAGAGCATGAGTACAAACACAATATTCATGCATTGTTTTCAACCCAGGCTCATTCTGATTACGTACCCCTGTGTACATTTTTGGAGAGCGCAAGGAGCTACTTTTTTGCAGTTTTGGTTTTCGTGAGTCCACCAGAGGCCGCTGTGTACGCTTTTTCAGATCTCAAAATTCTCTTGCGAGTGCGGGCGCCTGCTGTTCTCATGCAAATTCACCAGAGGCGACTGACTGACTGACTGACCGACTGACTGACCCACCCTCCCCCTTTCCTAAACCCAACCGATAGTGTATTCAAGAGTTCTGATTGACCACAGCCCACCGCCTTTCCTAAACCCAACCAATAGTGTTTTCTAAAGCAATCCAGAAAAAGAAAAGCCCTCGCTTGATTTTTACCATGTTTTCAGATTTGACCACACTCTCACCCTGTTATTTACTAGACTTATTTTATTTTTTGTCTTCTGTTTTTGTCTTGCTTTTCTTTACTGAACTCGAACCCTGTTGTTGCAGTCGACTCCTTTCTGCGTCTCAAATCTTCCAACATATGTGGTGAGCTGCTGAGCAAACTGGTAGCATCAGAAAACCCGTCTACATGAATGCAAACCAGGGGTGTCCACATTCGGTCCTGGAGGGCCGGTGTCCTGGAGAGTTTAGCTCCAACTCTAATCAAAAACACCTGAACCAGATAATCAAGCTCTTACTAGATATACTAGAAACTTCCTGGCAGGCGTGTTGAAGCAAGTTGGAACTAAGATCAGCAGGACACCGGCCCTCCAGGATTGACTTTGGACACCCCTGATGTAAGTGGTCAGCTGTTATTGCGAAAAGAAACTGTCGGCGGTGTCACACCGTCCCGTGGTGTTCATTTTAAAGAAGAAATGCAGCCATACGTACCTCTGGCTACATAATTCACACTCTCCAGAAATGTATACGGGGGTACGTTTTCACAATGAGCCTGTGTTTATAGTATTAGTGTATGTGTGACCAAATGTCCCCACAACTATAGCAATAACAGTAACAGTTGACCTTGTGGGGACATTTTTTGGTCCCTATGAGGAAAATGGCTCATAAATCAGACAGAATGGAGTATTTTGAAAATGTAAAATGCCAAATTGTTTCCCTTGAGGGTCGTGTGTGTGTGTGGTTTTCTGTGTGTGTGGATGTGGTTTCCTCGCGGGCCACTCTCTAAACAGGTGAGAGGATTAGCACAGGCGTGAACATGTGTTTTCCACCAGATCAGTGCTGGACGAGGATGACATGCTGTAGATCATCTCTACTGAGAGACAGATGACTGATCTCACACACACACACACACACACACACACACACACACAAGTCAAATCACACGTCTCATACAGGAAAGATTATCAATGGCATTGCTGAAGTATGATGTGTGGATGATGGAGATCTGGACATGTTGAGTTCTGCAGCTTCTGCAAAAAAGTGAGAAAGTAAATATAGTACATTATGATGTCTTGCCAACAATATTCAATCTGTCCTTGATCCACAGTGTTGATTTTAAAACAGTTTGTGGTCTGGCAGGTCAAGATATTTTACAGTCTAGGATGGTGCCGTAGATACTCTCGTAGATACTAATAACAACATGTTTTCTAATATTTATATTCTCTGTAATTATAGTGCTAATTCTTACACTTTCAAGAAGAAAAAAATCATGAACTTAAGTATTTACAGGTCAACAATGTATTAATACTTTCCAAATAATAATATGTTTTTAAGATTTCTGGTGGCGCAGTGGCGCAGTAGGTAGTGCTGTCGCCTCACCGCAAGAAGGTCGCTGGTTCGAGCCTTATCTGGGGCAGTTGGCGTTTCTGTGTGGAGTTTGCATGTTCTCCCTGTTTGCGTGGGTTCTGGGTGCTTCAGTTTCCCCCACAGTCCAAACACATGCAGAATGGGTAGGCTTAACTGTCTGTAGTGTATGAGTGTGAATGAGTTAGTGTGTGTGGATGTTTTCCAGAGATGGGTTGCAGCTGGAAGGGCATCTGCTGCATAAAACATATGCTGGATAAGTTGGCGGTTCATTCCACTGTGGCGACCGTGGATAAATAAAGAGACTAAGCTGAAAAGAGAATAAATGAATGTTTTTAAGATTTCTGCACAGACAACAGCATTGTCAAAATCACACTCTACATTTGTTGTTTGAGTGTCAAGAAAATAGATCAGAATAGATGATGCTAACTTCATCAAACTTAAGTCAAATTTGGCTCGGATTTCTTTTTACAGCTTCTTTACAGTAGAATTTCACTCAAGATTTACAATCACCGACCACTTTATTAGGTACACCTTACTAGTACAGCTTGGACCGCCTTTTGCCTTCAGAGCTGCTTTAATCCTACGTGGCATAGATTGAACAGACTTGGCTCCATATTGACATGATAGCATCACACAGTTGCTGCAGATTTGTCGGCTGCACATCCATTATGCCAATCTCCCGTTCCACCACATCCCAAAGCTGCTCTATTGGATTGAGATCTGGTTACTGTGGAGGCCATTTGAGTACAGTGAACTCATCGTCATGTTCAGCAGTCTGAGATGATTGAGCTTTATGACATGCTGCGTTATCCTGCTGGAAGTAGCCATCAGAAGATGGAGACACTGTGCTCATAAAGGGATGGACATGGTCAGCAGCAATACTCAGGTAGGCTGTGGCGTTGATGCTCAATTGGTACTAATGGAGCCAAAGAAAATCTCCCCCACACCACCACCACCACCAGCCTGAACCGCTGATACAAGGCAGGATGATCCATGCTTTCATGTTGCTGAGGCCAAATTGTGAGCCGAGCATCCGAATGTGTCAGCAGAAATGGAGACTCATCAGAGCAGCAACGTTTCTCCAATCTTCTATTGTCCAGTTTTGGTGAGTCTGTGTGAATTGTAGCCTCAGTTTCCTGTTCTTAGCTGACAGGAGCGGCACCCGGTGTGCTCTTCTGCTGCTGTATCCCATCCGCATCAAGGTTGGACGTGTTGTGTGTTCAGAGATGCTCTTCTGCAGAGCTCGGTTGTAGCGAGTGCTTATTTGAGTTACTGTCGCCTTTCTATCAGCTGGAACCAGTCTGGCCATTCTCCTCTGACCTCTGGCCTCACCAACAAGGCATTTGCGCCCACAGAACTGCCGCTCACTGAATATTTCCTCTGTGTCAGACCATTCTCTGTAAACCCTAGAGATGGTTGTGCGTGAAGATCGCAGTAGATCAACAGTTTCTGAAATACTCAGAGCAGCATGTCTGGCAGCAACAACCAAACCACATTCAAAGTCACTTAAATCCCCTTTCTTCCCCATTCTGATGCTCGCTTTAACTGCAGCAGATCATCTTGACCATGTCTACATGCCTAAATGCAGTGAGCTGCTGCCATGTTAATGGCTGATTAGAAATTTGAGTTAATGAGCAGTTGGATAGGTGTACCTAATAAAGTGGCCGGTGGTGTATTTAAGTACTATTTTTGCTTAAAAAGGATAAATATCTGCCAGAGGAGCCAGAATTATTCTCTTTGCCATGATGACAGCTCATAATATTAGACTAGATATTCTTCAAGACACTAGTGCTCAGCTTAAAGTGACATGTAAAGGCTTCACTAGGGTAATTAGGGTAAAGTTAGGGTAATTAGGCAAGTCATTGTATAACAGTGGTTTGTTCTGGAGACAATCCAACACTAATATTGCTGAAGGGGGCTAATAATATTGACCTTAAGTGGCTTTAAAAGAATTAAACTGCTTTTACTCTAGTCAAAATAAAACAAATAAGACTTTCTCCAGAAGAACAAATATTAGAGGAAATACTGTGAACAATTTCTTGGGAAAAAACAAACAAAAAAAATCACACTGGCTACTAATTGTGACTTTAACTGTATATTTATTTTCAATAAACTCATAATAAATTAATTAAACTCATAATTGTGATCAGCTGTTTAGATAACAACACTGTATAGTACAATATCGTTTTTGCAGTATAAAGACTCTCTGAGAAGCAAGCGATCGTGTGTGTGTGTGTGTGTGTGTGTGTGTGTGTGTGTGTGTGTGTGTGTGTGTGTGCGCGCTGGGCTCTGGCCGCACAGGTGTTTCGGGGTCAGATGTCGGCTCTGCAGGTCGCCTCTCCGTTTCTCTGGAAGCGCTCCCGAACGCAGGCCCGTCTGACAGAGTGCTGACCGGTTCAGATGCGGGTCGCCGGCAGAAATGAAAGGCAGAGTTCAGGACGCGGCCCTGCGAAATTTCCTGGCTAAAAACAGGTCAGGCTAAGCTCCCGAGACCCTGCCAAACATCCCAGCCACGCGGACACTTTCCCCCCGCGCACAGATGACAGGCACCCGCAACAGGTGACACCGCCCAAAATAAGGGCCTCCGCCAATCCTGCGGGCTTCGGCCCTTTAGCTTGTGTTTTCGGCGAGAGGAAAAAGAGCCTGCGGTCACGGGCCCCGAAGGCTAATCCACCAGGATGCTTTGCGCTCTGGTCGTAAGCCCTCGCTCTCTCTGTCACACCGCCACGCTCGCTTTGAAGAAAACCACACTGGAGATCTGCCGGAAACACTCGCTTTCTGAACACTCCACTCAATATATTCCTCTCTATATATTTAAAACAGCACACACACTCTTATTGACTCACTAAACGGATATTTAGCTAGTGTTTTATTATCGGTAACACTTTACACGCTGTGAAATAAAACATTTTAAAAATCCTTCATGTTTAATGGCTCGTTTCCACTGACTGGTACAGTACGGTACGGTTCGGGTCGGTACGGGTCAAACTTTGTTCAAACTAGTTAGTTAAATGGAGATGAAACAACACAATTCTTGAGATTTCATTGGGACAACTTAATGGATTTAAGTTCATTCCACTCAAATTTGTCAGTCATCATGCTAGGTTTTTTCTTGATCTGTTTGCGTTGAGTCAACATGACCCCTGATGAATGAAGGGACTAAGCTGAAAAGAAAATGAATGTTCGAATGTTTCACAATGTACTAATTTCCTAATAACAAATGACATGAATTATGAAAATTCATTCCAACTGCAACCCCAGTACCGGGAAACACCCATGCACACTCATTCACACACAATCATACTCCACGACCAGTGTAGTTAATCAACTCTGCTAGTGCAAAAACTGGAGCACCCAGAGGAAACCCATGCCAACACGGGGAGAACATTCACAGTCCACACTGAAACGCCCAGCCGGGACTCAAACCAGCAACCTTCTTGCAGTGAGGTGACAGTGCTAACCACTGAGCCACCATGCCACCCTACAGATCCATCCATTATAAGTCATCTCTCCGTGATAGTGCCAAGGTTTAATTCCTGTCAGCATCTGTTTAATTACGGCGGTTACTGTTCTAATTAAAACAGGCACCTCTGAACCTCTGAATCTCCATCTCTACATCTCAGGACAGCGCTTTAGTCTGCAGAGCGATTTACAAGCATCTCACATCAAGATATATTTACTGGAGATACTTTGACTTTATTTTTACTTGCACGAATGCATACACTGAGAAAAAAGATTCATTGGATTTCTAAAGTATTTTAAGGCAAGTGGTTGAATTTAAAGACTGATTAAATGTAGTAGTGTTCAACTTCATTTGTTTGCTTCAATTCAGCCCATATTAATAGTTTGCAGCCACTCACCTTAACAAATTAGCAAATACATTTTTTTGAGTGAACAACTATTGTTCATAATTAATTAATGTTAGTAAATACAACTAATATTTATTAATACATTGTTATTGTGAGGTGTTTTTATGTTAATCAACTTATTTAATTAAGTTAATACAGTTTCTAGCTTATTTTTCAAACAGTTTTAATTCAATGTAAGTTAAAAGGACTCACTTATTCATTCAATTTCCTTCGGTTTAATACCTATATTCATCAGGGGTCGCCACAGCGGAATGAACCGCCAACTATCCCAGAATATGTTTTACGTAGTGGATGGCCTTCCACTGGGAAACACCCATACACACTCATTCACACATGCAACTCCACACAGGAAGTCCAACTGACCCTTTAAACATTCTTCAAAATGTATATATTTTTGTTGAACAAAGGAAGATATTTAGAAAAATGTTGGAAAACTTGCAACCACTGACTTTCATATTTGTTTCTATGTACGTAAATGGCAAAATAGTTTTGAACATTCTTCAAAATATCTTTTTTTTTGTCACACACAAAGGAAGATATTTTAAAAAAAAAAATTTAAAACCTGTAACCATTGACTTCCATAGTATTTGTTTTTCTACGCAATTTGATGGCGAGCAGTTTTGAACATTCTTCAGAATATCTTTTTTGTTGTTGTTGTTGTTGAACACAAAGGAAGATATTTTTAAAAATGTTGGAAACCTGTAACCATTGACATCCATAGTATTTGTGTCTAGGTATGTCAATGACAAGCAGTTTTGAACATTCTTTAAAATATCTTTTTTTTCTGTTGATATTTTGAACAATGTTGGAAACCTGTAACCACTAATTTCCATAGTATTTGTTTTTCTATTTAAGTCAGTGGCAAGCAGTTTTGAACATTCTTCAAAATATCTTTTTTTGTCACACACAAAGGAAAATATTTTAAAAAATGTTTTAAAACCTGTAACCATTTACTTCCATAGTATTTGTTTTTCTATGCAATTTGATGGCAAGCAGTTTTGAACATTCTTCAGAATATCTTTTTTTTTTTTTGTTGTTGAACACAAAGTAAGATATTTTTAAAAATGTTGGAAACCTGTAACCATTGACATCCATAGTATTTGTGTCTAGGTATGTCAATGATAAGCAGTTTTGAACATTCTTTAAAATATCTTCTTTTTCTGTTGATATTTTGAACAATGTTGGAAACCTGTAACCACTGATTTCCATAGTATTTGTTTTTCTATGTAAGTCAGTGGCAAGCAGTTTTGGACATTCTTCAAAATATCTTCTTTTTCTGTTACACACAAAGGAAGAAATTTTGAAAAATGTTGGAAACTTGTAACAACTGACTTCCATAGTATTACTTTTTTTATTTAAGTCAATGGCAAGCAGTTTTAAACATTCTTCAAAATATCTTCTTTTGTGTTCAACAGAATACATACATTCACCACTTGACATATATGATATGTATATAAATATTGTTGAACACAAGTAAAGATGTTTTGAAAAATGTTGGAAACTTAAATAACTTTAAAAATTGACTTTCATTGTATTTGTTTTTTATATAAGTCAATGGCAAGCAGTTTTGAACATTCTTCAAAATATCTTCTTTTTCTGATACACAAGTGAAGATATTTTAAAGAATGTTGAAAACCTGTAACTACTGACTTCCATAGTATTTGTTTCTATGTAAGTCAATAGCAAGCTGTTTTGGACATTCTTTGAAATATTTTTTTTTTTCTGTTGAACACAAAGGAAGATATTTTGTAAAATGTTGGAAACCTGTAACCATTGACTTCCATAGTCAATATCCAAAAACATACAACCTGAAACTGGCACCATATACATTAGTACAGCTGTATTAGTGAACATCAGTTTATACCAAACAAACTAGTAAAATCAGATATAAGTGGAGTAAAAACTGCGCTTGAAAATTACAATTCTGTCATCATTTACTCTTTCTTCAATTGTTTATAACCTTCATAAGTGTCTTTTTGCTGTTGAGCACAAAAGAAGATATTTAGAAAAATGTTGGAAACCTGTAACCATTGACTTCAATAGAATTCATTTCCAGTTTGAAACATTCTTCAAAATATCTTCTTTTGTGTCCAACAGAATATATAAACTCACCACTTGACATATATATAATGTATATAAATATATACAAAGGAAGATATTTTGAAAAATGTTGGATAACCTGTAATCCCTGACTTCCATAGTATTTGTTTTCCTATGCAAGTAAATGGCAAGCAGTTTTGAAAATTTTTCAGAATATCTTATCTTTCTGTTGGAACACAAAGGAAGATAGTTTGAAAAATGTTGGAAACCTGTAACCATTGACTTCCATATTATTTGTTTTTATGTAAGTCAATGGCAAGCAGTTTTAAACATTCTTCAAAATATCTTCTTTTGTGTTCAACACAGTAACGAAAGTGAGTATAGTGAGTAAATGTTTATTTTGGCTGAACTATCCCTTTATGTCAAACCAGTTGGGTTGGATTTAAATGATATTTACGGCACGTTTAGTCAATCTGATCTTCCTTCTATTCCCTCCGACTATCAATAAAAGTATTAAAAATGGTAGTTGGAAGAAATGAGACTTTACTGCGACTTAGCAACCATCAAATGATCTGCCGGAGTTTGCGAGGAAGAAGTGGGACCGCGGGGACCGGCGGGTAATTAGGTTAGTGGGTTGTCAGTGTCAGGAAATTGAAAGACAATCCTAATCAGATTTCTGTTTCCAGGGAATCAAATAATTTGTATAAGGAGAAGAAATCTCCCGATTCGGGCTCTTAAAAAGATAATGCAGTTTGTTGTCGCGGCCCTTTGTTGTGTCACTTTTGATGAAACGCACTTCATAATTCAGATCCAGTGCAGTTAGCAGCTCATATTCTGGAGCAGTTTGGGAAGCGTGTATGTACAGGCAGATTAGTGTCTCGTCTTACTGAGCTTTTCTCTGTGTTTTCCTCTTTAAAGTCAGTCTGTAATGCTCAGTTAAGAGTCTCGGGAGTGCCATGAGCTTTAGAGGATGTTTAACTGCTCTCTTTATGTACAGAATGTGTTGAAAAAGACCATCTTCCATCTTTACACTCACTGGCCGCTTTATTAGGTACACTTGTCCAACTGCTTGTTAATACAAGTTTCTAATCAGCCAATCACATGGCAGCAGCTCACTGCATTTAGGCATGTAGACATGGTCAAGACGATCTGCTGCAGTTCAAAGCCAGAATCAGAATGGGGAAGAAAGGGGATTTAAGTGGCATGGTTGTTGCTGCCAGACGGGCTGCTCTGAGTATTTCAGAAACTGCTGATCTACTGGGATTTTCACGCACAACCATCTCTAGGCTTTACAGAGAATGCTCCGACAAAGAGGAAATATCCAGTGACATAGCATCCCCAGTGGTTTCTTGAACATGACAATGAGTTTACTGTACTGAAATGGCCACCACAGTCCCCAGATCGCAATCCAATTGAGCACCTTTGGGATGTGGTGGAACGGGAGATTGAAACATGATAGCCAATCAGTGTTGAGTTCATGAAGATGCTGGTCAATCAGATGCATTTCTGTAGAACTCATTACGATAGCAGCCAATTATTGTTGAGCTTATGAAGATGGAAGCCAATCAGTGTTGAGTTTGTGAAAGTGGTAGCCAATCAGACACATTTCTGTAAGGCTCACAAAGATGGTAGCCAGTCTTTGTTGAGTGTATAAAGATGGAAGCCGATCAGAGGTATTTTTGTAGAGCTCATGTAGATGTTGGCCAATCAGTGTTGAGCTTATGAAGATGGTAGCCAATTATTGCTGAGCTTTTTAAGATTGTAGCCAATCAGAGGCATTTAGATTAGTCTTGTGTGTGTGTGAGAGTCTGCAGACAAAATGCTAATAGGAGATTAATTTGCTCTTGCATAAATCATGATAGACTTAATAGACAAACGTCAAAAGTATTACAGTGAGTGCCCTGTTAAGGGGTAACAGCTCTTTTTATGCATAATGTATATACTTTTTGAAACACAGCAGCAGTTTATTATATTTTAATTGATTAGCATTAATTCATAACATAAACAAATGGCAAATTAATATTGTGGACACATCGTCCATTATCAGAAGAGTTCATTTCTGACCATGGTTTTGGATTTATTTGGAACTACACAAAAAAAGGAACATTTTCCTTTAGAAAGTGCTTGTAAATGTCACAAGTAATTATTTAAAACGTCAAGTAACACACCGAGTCAAATATACTCCGCCAATCGCTAAAAATAAGAAATAATTTTACCATGATTCATCACTCAAACTGTATTTTTCTCTGAATACGTGTTATGTTCAGTGCAGTTGTGTGGTTTTCTGCTTGTATGTGCAGCTCAGTTTTCTCTGAATCTCATATTTTCTCCAGCGTGAAGGAATAAAGCAGCAGGTCAGATATTACAGGTTTAGGAGAGGTGAGTAATGTACACGTGTTCAAGCTCTCTTATCAAATAATTGACTAATAAATAAGATGTAAGTGTCGTGTTTATTGTGTGTGTGTGTGTGTGTGTGTGTGTGTGTGTGTGTGTGTGTGTTTGCTACATGCTACAACTTCTGCGGGAGCATTTGTGTGATTTATCCATGATTTTACACGTCGACTGCTCCACGTCTCGAGTAAAATAACCTTTAACCCTTTATTGCTAGAAAGAACCCAGGGTGTTTAAACCCAAAGCCCTAAAAGCTCTTAAATTCACTGGAATATCTTGTAGGTCTTAAATAATTTTAAATGGGTCTTAATTTTCCTTAAATTAATCTGCCAACAATCCATCTCAATTAAACCTTAAACAAGACTCCATTTATAACTTAATCCATTTATAACTTAATAGTTTTTAGTTACCAATATGGTTTAATTATTTTCCTCATAATAACACGTGTTCAAAAGTTCTCGATATATCTGATATATCGTAAGACATTATTTTGATGTTCAAAAATGATGTCAAATAATGTTAATATTCGGTTTATTTCAGGTTGTGTTGGAAAGTGACGTTGAGCCAACATCTTAAACCAACGTCATATTAACGTCAAATACTGACATTTATTCATCGGGTCTGGCAACCAAAATCCAACATCTGATAGTGACAGTGGTAACGACCACACAACGTCAAGCTGTAACATCATTAGATGTTGATATTTGGTTAATTTTAGGTTGTGTTGGAAAGTGACGAAAATCCAGCGTCATATTGATGTCAAATACTGACATTTGTTTGTTAGGTATGGCAACCAAAATCCAACATCTGATAGACGTCATAGTGGTAACGTCCACACAACCTCAACCTGTAACATCATTAGACGTTGATATTTGGTTGATTTTAGGTTGTGTTGGAAAGTGACCAAATCCAACACTGAGCCGACATCTTAAACCAGGGGTGTCCAAACTCAGTCCTGGAGGGCCGGCGAACTAAACTTTGCAAGACACCGGCCCTCCAGGACCGAGTTTGGACACATTGATGTCAAATACTGACTTTTATTGGTCAGGTATGGCAGAAAAAAAATCCAACATCTGATAGACATCATAGCGGTAACGTCCACACAATTTTAACCTGTAAAATCATTAGACGTTGATATTTGGTTGATTTTAGGTTGTGTTGGAAAGTAACCAAAATCCAACGTCAAGTCAACATCTTAAACCAACATCACATTGACGTCAAATAGTGATGTTTATTTATCGTTATGGCAACCACAATCCAGCTCCTGATAGATGTCATAGTGGTAACATCCACACAACTTTAACCTGTAACATCATTAGACGTTGATATTTGGTTGATTTTAGGTTGTGTTGTAAAATGACGTCGAGCCAACACGCTAAACCTACGTCATATTAACGTCAAATACTGGCATTAATTCATCAGGTATTGCCACAAAAATCCAACATCCGATAGTGACAGTGGTAACGTCCACACAACTTTAACCCGTAACATCATTAGACGTTGATATTTAGTTGATTTTAGGTTGTGTTGGAAAGTAACCAAAATTCAACGTCAAGCCAACATCTTAAACCAACATCACATTAACGTCAAATACTGATGTTTATTTATTGTTATGGCAACCACAATCCAACTCCTGATAGACGTCAGTGGTAACGTCCACACAACTTTAACCTGTAACATCATTAGACGTTGATATTTGGTTGATTTTAGGTTGTGTTGGAAAGTAACCAAAATCCAACGTCAAGCCAACATCTTAAACCAACATCATATTGACATCAAATACTGACATTTATTCATCAGGTCTGGCAACCAAAATCCAACATCTGACAGACGTCAAAATGGTAACGTCCCCACAACGTCAAGCTGTAACCTCATTAGACGTTGATATTTGGTTGATTTTAGGTTGGACATTGACATTGGCCTGATGTTGAGTTCTGAAGTCAACACAATTTTAATTTCCAAACAAAATGCAACGTCCCCATGACGTTAGGATACAACATCAATCTGAAGTCAAGTCGATGTCCCGTGCCTGCTGGGATGGAATCATATATGTTGAGGACACTGACCTGGACAGACTGTATATTTAGTTTACTATAGTTTCTATTTAAAGCTTTTCAAATGAAAAACAATAAAGAAACAACTGTATGTAAAACAACTAGGTTCTTGTTTTGGCACATTGCTTAAAATATGTGGCTAAAAAAATTAATCTGATGTGAGTTTTTCCTTGATTTTTTTTCTGGAAAATAAATCTTTTTCCACCCGCCCCACTGGAACGAAAGGAAAAATCCTTAGCTTGGACTTAATGGGTAACACTTTACAATAAGGTTCATTAGTTATTGCATTTACTAACATGAACTTATCATAAACAACTAATGTACAGCATTTATTAATCATAATTGAACATTTACTAATGCATTATGAACATCCAAGTCCATGCTTGTTAACATTAGTTAATGCACCATGAGTGAACGTGAACTAACAATGAACTACTGTATTTTCATAAACTAACATGAACAAATACAGTAGTAAATGCATTGTTCATTGTTTGTTCATGTTAATAAATGCATTAGTTAACATTAACTAATAAACCTTATTGTAAAGTGTGACCACTTAATGAAACCTGCAGAAAACCTAGAACCATACTTGGCAACTTCATGGACATTAATTACAGTGTATAAAAGTAAAAAACCCTAGTCACACTGCAGATTATTTGAATCCAGCATCCAGTATCTCATCTCACAGTTAGAAGGTCGCTGGTTTGAGTCCCGGCTTGTTCTGTTGGC
>NC_133192.1:58487500-58522500 GCF_049306965.1 Danio rerio
GAATTTCGCTGATTTTTTTACCAATTTTTCACAGAATTTCGCAGATTTTTTACCAATTTTTCGCAGAATTTCGCAGATTTTTTACCAATTTTTCGCAGAATTTCCCATATTTTTTACCAATTTTTCCCCGAGTTTCGTAGATTTTTTACCAATTTTTCGCAGAATTTCGCAGATTTTTTACCAATTTTTCGCAGAATTTCGCAGATTTTTTACCAATTTTTCGCAGAATTTCGCAGATTTTTTACCAATTTTTCACAGAGTTTCGCAGATTTTTTAGCAATTTTTCACAGAATTTCGTAGATTTTTTACCAATTTTTCGCAGAATTTCGCAGATTTTTTACCAATTTTCCGCAGAATTTCGCAGATTTTTTACCAATTTTTCACAGAATTATTAATTTTTAGCCCATTATTAATTCTGTTTATTTACTTGAGTAAATGTGTAAATCTAAATTGATTCAGTTTTTATTCAGTATTTTATTACTTTTTATTTAATGTATTAAGGTTTTAGTTTTGATACTCTGCTGGATACTCATAAATAAATTCCACAGAAATCATGCACCCACAGATTTTTACCAAAATTCTCAGCAGAAATAGCAAAAAACATCCGCAGATTCCGTCTGGCCCTACTTATGGTGTATGTCTTTGGACGGTGAAATCGAAGACCTGGGGAAAACCCGTGCGAACACTCGGAGAACATGCAAACTCTGCATAGAAACGCCGACTGGCTCGGAGAGGGCTGAACCAGCGGCGTTCTTGCTGTGAGGCAACAGTGCTAACCACTGGGCCGCCGTGCCGCCCTATTAGAGAAGGGGAGGAGTAGGGGTGGAAGGATTCTTCAAGATAAAGATGACTGGAGTTGAAAGCTCTGGTATTTTATCGTGTGTCGGTATTCATCTGATTGTTGCGAATGGACAGAGCTAATGCGGTACCAGCTGTGTTCACTCATAAACGTGTGATCCTCTCGAACTTATTTTATAAATAAACCACACTTTTTTTTCTGCTTGTCTAGAAAATACTTCTTCTTTTAGGAATTTGTAGATATTTGGACTAGAAAAAGATGAATAATCTAATCAAGAAAGATTTTTTTGCGGTGTGCATGCATTTAATAGTTTCAGTCAGATAAAAGGTAAATAAATGTAAAGCACAAATGAAACATTAAGGGTTCTATCATACAACCAGCGCAATAAGGCGTGTTTGGCGTGATTTATGGCTATTTTCAGACCAGCACAACTGTAATTTTCCTGTTTTGCACCACGTTGCTTAAATAGTAAATCCCTTTGTGCCACTTTGTGGACTTATGTGTGTGCTGGTCTAAACTGGAGGTGTGTTAAGGTGCATTGTTGGAGCGCTGCGATTCTGGGGAACTAAAACAGACCGCACCATTGACCAACTAACAGCTGCTCTAAAGTCCAGCAGAGTGTGTTAGTTATGCGCCTATGCAGGTCTAAACACTCACACACTGCTGGATGAAGAGCAACACACACATATATTTACAGATGTTACAATTAAAGGATTAAAATGATCCAGACATGATGATTTTCTCCATCAGTATAAACACACTGCCTCCATGCCTTCTTCACCTCGGGGGGCTTCTTCAGTTTATTGATGAGCATCTGCATCTGTATAATGTGATTATTATGATCAGTATTATTGATTATCTGCAGATTTATAATAAACACAAGTGTAGATGTGTCCAGCTGTGGGGTTTTGGAGACGTCTGCATCAGCATATGTGGATAAGAACAGGACGTGTGTTTGGATATAACTCAGTTTTCTGAGCACACTTCATTATTATTGTTCATTTACTCCTCTGCTGGAGATTAGAGCTGAATTTAGAAATAGGTTGAAGCAAATCTTTGCGCTTAACAAAGGAGATTATATATGTGGGCTGATGGATGTGTTCAGTGGAGTGAGTTTCCACCGTTTCCTCACTCCACCAAAGTAAAGGAGTAAAAGAGAAAGTAAAGAGGCTGAATGGAGGAGGCTCGTTCTTTATCCTCGTGCTGCAGATGCTCTGTTTAACTGTTTTCTCGTTAGTGAAGCGTTCAGTTTTTACACTTACAAAGTCGCCATGTAAATGAAAAATGCACCATGGAGCGACACAACTCACTACAAAAGGGAATGAGACACGAGACTCTGATTGGTTGAATCCACGTTATGCTTAAAACACACCCAGAACTCATTATGAGAATAAGCACAGCCATGTTTGACAAGGCGCCATGGGGAACACCAAATTTTTCCATTGTTGCTCTTTGCTCTTGGAGCGGTTCGCTTTCACACTGCAAAGTTTCTAATCGGACCAAAAGAGCTAAAACAACACTACAACACTGTGATATAACCGCGCTCAGATCGGATCGCTTTCTCACTGCAATCGAACCGCCCCAGGGTTTGTTTCAATCGAGTCGAGACCACCTCATTCAAGCGATCTCAGTGCGATTACTTTGGCACGGAACAGAGCGCGATTGCCCTGATCACATATGCCAAACGAACCGCGCTAACTGGGCAAACGAGACATGTTACGAAACAAAAATGTAGTTGTGAAAGCACCCTTAAATAACTGGAAAAACGCTATTTGGTGTCCGAGGATCACCAAGGACTTTGGAAAACATACATCTGGTGACATTTTCTTATAATGTAAATTTCTTATAAAATAAAAGGTCATCGTTAATGTTTGTACAATATGATTTGTTTTATATATATTTGAAAATAAAACTGGGAAATCTACAAAAGGGAAAGTGAGCGGAAGCCCCGAGTCAGAGCAGAGTCTGTGTGTTGTGTTTTGGGGAAGATGATTATCATTAGCCGGGTGAAGTGCTATCTAGTAAGGAGATTAGGAGGATGTTGTCCACCTTAATCACGCACACACACACACACAAACAAGTGCTGCGTCAGCACACACAGCATTTCAGCAATGAGCTTACAGCCGACTGGATCACTACTGACCCAAAAACACAGTCTCCTCAACTGCTCCACACACACTTGCACTCAGTCACCTCAACTGCTGTGCAACAAATATGAACACACACAAACCTATGCACACACACACACACACACAAACATTCACACAAGCACGCATACACACAAACATACACTCATCGTCTCATCAACCTCTTCGCAACCTCTACACAGCCACATGCACTCATAGTCACCCCACCTGCTCTGCAACAAATACACACACACACATGCACGCACTGTCAGTTCCAGAGCAATCGACCAATCAGAAGAGCTCGAAAGTAGGACAATCGCTGCAAGTTTCTGTTTTCAAACCCTTCCTGAGCACTGAGTCTTGCTTATTTTTAAGCAAAGACGTGTTTGGTGTGAAAAGTACTGGCAGTGTATCACTTTTTAAAACTTTTCAACATAAAACGTTGCATTTTTTAGAAGAAAACAAAGTGTTTTTCCTTTCGACTGAGCCACTTTTCTATTGTTTTTGTATGTAAACACACACTTTACAGATGTGTGTGAGCATTATGATCACGTCTTTTAAAGCTTTGTGCATGTGAGACTCACTTTATAGACATCATGTCGTTTTTAGACACCATTTCGTTTTTAGACACCATTTCGTTTTTAGACACCATGTCAACACACAGTTTTGCTCATCACTGTCAGTTCCAGAGCAGTGGACCAATCAGAAGAGCTCGGAGGTGGGACAATCACTGCAAGTTTCTGTAGTTTCTGTTTACAGGCACTCATTGGCTTTGTCCGGACACCCTCATGCTTTATACTGTTTTCAAACCATTCCTGAGTGCCAAGTCTTGCGTTTTTATAAGCAAAGACACATTCGGTGTGAAAAGTTTATTATTATAATATACAACAGTAAGTTAAACCATGTAAAAAAGTCACGTTTTCAAACTTAGAAACATAAAACATTTAATTTTCTGAGAAAAGACGTGTTTTTCCTTTCCACCGAGCCACTATTGAATTGTTTTTGTATGTCAACACACACTTTCTGGATGTGTGTGAGCATTATGATCACGTCTTGTAAAGCTTTGTGCTTGTGAGACTCACTTTTTAGACACCATTTCGTTTTTAGACACCATGTCAACACACAGTTTTGCTCATCACTGTCAGTTCCAGAGCAGTGGACCAATCAGAAGAGCTCGGAGGTGGGACAATCACTGCAAGTTTCTGTAGTTTCTGTTTACAGGCACTCATTGGCTGTGTCCGGACACCTTTATGCTTTATACTGTTTTCAAACCATTCCTGAGTGCCAAATCTTGCGTTTTTATAAGCAAAGACACATTTGGTGTGAAAAGTTTATTATTATAATATACAACACCAAATTAAACCATGTAAAAAAGTCACATTTTCAAACTTAGAAACATAAAACGTGGAATTTTTCCAAGAAAAGACGTGTTTTTCCTTTCCACTGAGCTACTTTTCTATTGTTTTTCAATGTAAACACACTTTAAGGATGTGTGACCATTACGAACACGACATGGAATCTAAAAACAAGCTTCAAAAGACAAGTTAAAAGATTTTCAACTTTTACACACAGAGCTGCTCATCACTGTCAGTTCCAGAGCAGTGGACCAATCAGACAATCACTGCAAGTTTCTGTTTTCAAACCATTCCCAAGTGCTTGCTTATTTATAAGCGAAGATGCATTCGGTGTGAAAAGTGCTGCCACTTTATTACTGTATTTTACGACAGCAAACTAGACAATATAAAAAAAAAAGATACATAAAAAATAAAACGTGGCATTTTTAGTAGAAAATACGTGTTTTTCTTTTCCACTGAGCTACTTTTCTATTGATTTTGTATGTAAACACACACTTTCCGGATGTGTGCGACCATTATCTTGCGAAGCTTTGTGCATGTGAGCATCACTTTTTAGACACCATGTCAAGTTAGAAAGAATTTCTACACACACCAATCACTGTCAGCTCCAGAGCAGTGGACCAATCAGAAGAACTCGGAGGTGGGACAATCACTGCAAGTTTCTGTAGTTTCTCTTTACCTGCACTCATTAACAATGTCCGGATGTCCTCGTCCTCTTGAGCATTTTATAATTAAAGATGCGTTCGGTGTGAATGAGCCCTAAGTGTGCAGACGCTCCCGTACACACCTGTCCTGAGCACAGTCGTATTTATGTCCCACTAAAGCCTTTTATAGTGCAGGTTAGGACACCGCGCTCAGACGCCCATCTCATCTGTCAGAGAAGGGCCGTAAACAGCCTCCTGGTATGGTCCGAGCCTATCGAATCTGCCTCTGATTAATAGTTAATTAATACCAGCGCTGAGCGTCCGGCCTCCGCTTGGCACGCAGAGAGAGAGCAGCTCTCTCTAAATAGTTTTGAGCTGCGTCTCATTAAATCTGATGTGTGGGACATGTTGACAGATGGCTTTTTTTTGCTGCTAAGGTGCTAAAGGCCTTTGACATGCATACACTAGCGTCTTGTTCTTGGCCGGGTCGCATTTCACGCTGTCTGAGCGCCGGAGTTCCCCACGCTAACAACACTTCTCAGGCCTGCAGACGAGAACGAGACTGCAAAACCAACAGCATCAGGACGGACTGAGCATTTGGCGTTGATTAAAACACTGCAGTTGAAGACAGAATTGTTAGCTCTTCTGTGTACTCCAATTGCGGTTTAACAGAAGGGAGTGTTTCTAATCACTGATTTCTTTTCTCTTTGTCATGATGACAGCACATAATATTAGACAAGATACACTTTAAAAAGGGGAAACTTGAACTAATTACTTTGACTTGTTACAATTAAATGAATTAAGTTTGACTAACTTAATGTATAACAGTTTTCAGTAATAAATGAAGTTAGTTATTTTAGGTGTAACAGGTTTTAGTGATTTATTTATGGCAAGTATAAGTGTGGTTCACTATCAATAATGAGCAATACTTTTATTATTATTATTATTAAGTATTATGAACATGGGAAGGGAATTATTTGTACTGTAATAAGTATTTTTACTACTTATACTATATTAGTATACTATACTATATTAACAATATTAAATTGTATTTACTATTATTATTATTATTATATTATATTGTACGGCCTACTGTTCTATTCTTGTTTCTTAAATAAATTACTAAAATTTGTAAAGGACTAACTTAATTTATTACTGAAAACTGTCATGATTTAAGTTTGTCAAACTTAATTCATTTAATTGTAACAAGTCGAAGTAAATTGTTTGAGTTTTCACTTTTTGCAGTGTATTCAAGACACTAGTGTTCAGCTTAAAGTGACATGTAAAGGCTTCACTAGGGTAATTAGGGTAAAGTTAGGGTAATTAGGCAAGTCATTGTATAACAGTGGTTTGTTCTGGAGACAATCCAACACTAATATTGCTGAAGGGGGGAATAATATTGACCTTAAAATGGCTTTAAAACAATTAAAAACTGCTTTTATTCTAGCCCAAATAAAACAAATCAGACTTTCTCCAGAAGAACAAACATTAGAGGAAATACTGTGAGAAATTCCTGAATCTGCTAAGCATAATTTGGGAAATATTTACAAAGTAAATAATTCTGATTTAAATTTTGACCTGTAAACATCATTAGTGAAGCACACCAAACCTAAATGCAAGAGCATCACGTTGTGGGATTGTTGATTAGCGGTGTCTCCGCTTGTACCGTCTTGCTCTCTCCTGTTTCATGTCATGAAAGAGTGAAATCTCCTCACTGTGTTGCCGGGGCTGATGCAGCTGTAATCTCCTTGTAATGGAGTGTGAATACTGCCGGCCGATAAATCAGCACCTCATCAGTGGCCTTTATTAAATATAGACACCGACCGACAGGCCTTAGTATATTCAATTTAACCATTGACGGGCTTCAGCGCCACCAATCATGATGGATGGAGCAATCAGGGCCCGGATCCGACCCCGGCGCCAACCATGCAGAGATAGGAGACGGGCATCAGTAGAGGACAAGAGGCTCTGCTCTCTAGTGCTCACTACTTAGTCCACTTACTAGGTGCCCGGAAGAGCAGTCATCTAATCAGCCACATGCCATCAGCAGACTCTCATGTAAACACAATCAGATGACTATTGGTCTGTGGTGATTATAATTAAGTGTTGATCCTCAAACAAAATCAGGACCAGTAGTTGCAGACATCGGGTTCGATCACAGCGAATGCGCTGCTCCGTTCTGAAAACTTGAGGCGCACTGCAGCCTTGTTTTGCTGAGTGCTCTGCGCTTTTTATGTTGCTAGGCAACCACTGAATCAGCTGTGTATAGTGCACGAGTTGATATTTTTATAATTGGAATGTTTAATAATATTGTGATATTCAAGAGTTGTAAAGTCATACAGCTCCGTCAGTACTTTTGCATGGACTCCAATAATCTAATTTTAATACGATTAAGACAATACTCTGATTAAGAGTGGACCATGTAAACAGTGATTAATCCAACTAAGGTCATAATCCAACTAAACAGAAATCAGATTAAGACATGTGGAGTGCTGATTTTAGTGTCATTATTGAAGTGCAGCACAGACATGTAAACACTGCAATCAAACTATTAATTAGGACTTTTCACCATATTTTGTGATAGAAGAGCTGAGTCCTTTGACGATTTTAAAGACGATATTTAGCTGGTTACACATTAATGTAGACCTATTACATGTTTTAATTACATTATTGAATAAAATGAATAGTATTATTATTTTTAATCATTATCATCAATAATAATAAATGAACTATAATTAATTTGACCGCTTCAGCTGTTCACATCAACATCACCTGACTGACACTTTCAGACAAACATTAATTATTTCGTTTGCTCTCTTGCGCTCGCTCTCTGTCTCAGCAGCAGTTGAAGCTGCAGGTAAGGGCACAGCCACATCTCATAGCAGATTAGTTTGCAACTTTGTCGCATAAAAATAATAGGCTAAATTACAAAACTGGATTTATTTACAAACAAGTAAAATAAAACGATTTAAAAAAAATGAAAGACTGAAGAAGAAAATGAAAAAACCCTCCCAGCTAGCAAAATTCATGTGGCTCAAATCCGGCCCACACCAGACACTTTCAGTTGAAGTCAGAATTATTCGCCCCCCTTAGATTTTTTTCTTATTTTTTTAAATATTTCCCAAATGATGTTGAACAGAGCAAGGACATTTTCACAGTATGTCTGATAATGTTTGTTCTTCTGGAGAAAGTCTGATTTGTTTTATTTCAGCTAGAATAAAAGCAGCTTTTATTTTATTTTTTTAAACATTTTAAGGTCAATATTATTAGCCCCTTTAAGCTATATTTTTTTCGTTAGTCTACAAAACAAACCATCATTATACAATAACTTGCCTAATTACCCTAACCTGCCTAGTTACCCTAATTACCCTACAGTAGTGAAGCCTTTAAATGTCACTTTAAGCTGTATAGAAGTGTCTTGAATAATATCAAGTTAAATATTATTTACTGTCATCATGGCAAAGAGAAAATAAATCAGTTATTAGAGATGAGTTATTAAAACTATTATTATTAGAAATGTGTTGAAGAAATCTGCTCTCTATTAAATATAAATTGGGAGAAAAAATAAACAGGGGGGGCGAATAATTCTGACTTCAACCGTAAATCCGGTCCACATACCGCACAGAATGATGGCACTTGGGTGGTCCGCTCCTGTTTGCCAGATCTGGGCCACAATTAAGCCACAGCAATACCACATATCAGCCAGAATTTAAAGGTGTGAGATGTAAAAACACAGTGTAAAAGTTTATTTTAACAGTAATATACTGTGGATGTAAACTAAAGAAGTGGGCTGTAAAACACAGCATGTGGCTGACAATCCAGCTGCCAGTATTATTCTGTAAATTCTGTAAAGACTGAAAAAGTTTTACAGTGTATATTACTACCCATATCTGCCAAGAGCTATGGTTTGACCCCTATAATAATGACCCCTTACTGCTCTAAACATTCGCCAGAAGTGGTCCACATATGTTTTAAGATAACTGGGCCACATTTGCCATATCTTCTCTGGGCCACTTTAGGCTCACAGCCACAATAGCTAAAGCTTACTATGCTGAATATTCACCCAAAATGGTCCACATATGTTTTAAGGTAACTGGGCCACACTTGCTATATTTTCTCTGGGCCACTAGAGGCTCACAACTGCAATAGCCAGAGCTTACTGTGCCAAACATTTGACAGAAGTGGCCCGCATATGTTTTAAGTAAAAAGTATATATTTAAGTATGAAAATATAACCAGTATATGAAATCGTCTAACCTTTATTTTGGATATTTTAGGCCAGGGGTGTCCAAACTCAGTCGTGGAGGGCCGGTGTTTTAGCTCCAACTTGCCTCAACACACCTGCATGGATGTTTCCAGAATGCCTAGTAAGAGCTTGATTAGCCAGCCCAGGTGTGTCTGGTTGGAGTTGGAACTAAACTTTGCAGGATTGAACAGGACCGAGTTTGGAAACCCCTTTAGACAATACAGAAATCCTCATCAGCATGTGGCCTGTAAACATCGTCACATATAGTCACCCTAACATTATCATATAGTGGCTTAAATGAACCCAGATCATAGATGTTGCATTGCTTTCCTAAAATCCCTTCCAGCGTTTGTCTGTGTTGCTTGTTTATCCGTCACAGGTTATCATCCAAAGCTAAAGGCAGAGTCTCTTGAGCAAGCTGTTATGCGGGGTCAGGTCCGTCAATACTACACGGCTACTCATTAAGCACAGAATGTGTTTAGCAGTGGAAATAAATGATGTGTAATTACATGACTGATTAAAGCTGGCTGTCATCGTCCTGTCAGAGCAGCGGTGTCTCTGGGGACGAGTGTGCAGCGGTGCAGGCCGGTCAGCAGGTCAGCGAGAGCACATTAAGACAAGGGTATTACTGTATTTAACACAACTAAACCTCAAATCCTTCACACTTCACCGACCAAACGATCTCCGGCCCAGCGTTCTGATGGGAGGCCTGTCGACAGTAAAGCTCAGACAGATCTTCATTGCCAGAACTAAAAGACATGCTTCTACATACATTTTTGCAAAACTTGTCTTGAATTTCATTAAAATGTTATGCCTTAAAGTCTTTAAAGGTCCTGTGAAATTAAAATAATGATTTTTAGATGTTAGCGTCAGTATTGTAAGTCTTCAAGGATCTCTATAAGCCAGTGGGCTCCAAAGCACTGACAAAATGTTTGTTTAGGAGATGTAAAACAGAAAAAAACATGTAAAGTTTGCAGTTTGTCTCTTCCGCCCAAATGGATCAACGTTATTTTTGACGTCTCCTCATACTTCAGTTTGTTATCAAATCTTCTGACCAATCAAATGTACTGTAATGTCTGACATGCCCCGCCCACTTCTCATTTGCTAATAGAGTGGAGGAACTATGACGTCAATTTGTATGCAAAAACCCGGAAGCGAGTTAGCATTTTAGCACTTCCGGTTCCCTCGTCCCAAAGTCAATGGGTTTTTTGGGGTTTCAGTAAAATCGCTTAAATAAGGTCCGTGTCTAACACAAATTCAAGATATTTTCACGTTTTGTACTACGACATAAAATACATCAGTTACAGCTCACTTTTGAATTTTTAATTCGGCCATGCTTCTTTAAAAAGCCGGTACTACAGGCGGTGTCGGAGACATTATACGTCATCGAGCTGATCTGGTCTGGAGCGCAGCTCGCTTGTGTTGGGCGTTTGGATTTGTCTGTGATTTAGGTATTTTCATGAAGAGTATTTTATATTTTTTTTGTGTTTTTCTGATTTAAAAATTCAGATTGTGTATAGATAATGCCTTCACATGTAAAAGCTGTCGAGACAGATTCATTTGTTGATCATTTATTTTAATTAAACTATAAGATACTGCTCACCAGTGCAGCCTGTCTCTCTCCTGCTCTCAGTAATGCAAATGTGTGAATAAATGTGTAAAAATACAGACATGTTAACTGTCATTTCAACGTGATCAAGTGATTTTTCATCTTTTTTTATTCATCTGAACACATTTTACTCAGTCATAACTGCAATATTTACACTCCTCCAATAAAACGTATAGCAGGTGTGACTGTATGAGCTGCTTTTCGCTGTATGTCGTGACATAAAAGGAATATTTAATGTTGCTCTGTGTCCATGCAACTTGCAGGCATTTGATAGACTTGTTCCTGCTCACGCCTCATTTCTGTCATCTGTTAAGGTAAGCAGGCTGTGTGCGCGAGCGATACACTTATTTAAATATGTCTGATGAAAATACTATATAGGCAGATTTATACACGCAGTTTTAAATCTTTTAGAACAACCGCAAAGCAAAACAGATGTATTTCCCACGTAAAACAATCCAAAAGGCACATAGGTCTATGTATTTTTGCGTATTTATTTGTTTATAATATATAGCGTGGATTATAATATAATATACAGAGAGATTAACTCTTTGTCATGGACATTATTTCTAAAGAAGTTGTCTGTAGCACGTTGGGGCTGACGTCACAGACGAGCGCCCCGAGGGCTCTGTAGACCGTTTATAGCCTAATGTTAGCTTTTTAACTCTTGCGTTTGCATTTAAGATCCAAAAGTGCTCCAAGTTGTATTTTCGTGTGAGGATTATCCGGCTGGACAAAACGTGTAAGTGTAATGAACTGTGTTTGAACGCAGAGCTTATTATTTGCAATCTTCGAAAAGCCTATGGGAAAATCCTATAGGGATTTTCACGAGGGAACCAGTTTTATGCTAGCAGCCGATTAGCCTACAAAGTGACGTCATAGTTCCTCCACGGCTGCAGCCGATGATCAATGAGATTTAACATCTACAAATCGAGATTGAAGTGTCTTCTTTTATTATTGTACTGACGTGTGGCTGTGGTGATAAGATAGCGATTTTACTGTCTTTAACTTACTTTATTATAAGCATACATTGTTTTAGAAACGTGTTAAACTTCTGAAACTCGTTCTTGATCACAATTAAAGATGATTGCTGATCACAGAGAGCTCAACAGATCTTTTATCCCCGGTTGCTTTGCGCACGTCCTGTTTTGTTGATATGATTTTACTCATTACTATGGAGACATGTTAATAAGCGACTGTCAATCAATTTGGTGGCTGTGGAAACCGCACACCTACGTCACGTTGCTGTGGGCCTCAAAATGGGAGGGATTTGGATCCTATTTTAACATCAGGAAATTAAAATAAGAGGCTTATTGTGTTTATATCACTCCAATATGACTGTGGACACACTATACCTGCACACAGTTCTGTCCAAACAGCTTACAAAAGAGGGTTTTCATCATAGATGCCCTTTAAATACGTCAACAAAATCATATAGAAATTATTTATCCAATTCAAATATGCAAACATATGCAAATGATAGCATATTTAATTAGATGTTGTCTCAATAGCATGAGTTAATATAATATTTTAGAACTTTGTAAGCTATTTAACAAAAGATGATACTGCATATCTTTTAATAAGCATATATACAAGATGTATACAAAACAGAGATGGTATGAAAAGTTAATAGTTTGTTTTGAAATGTGTGAGATGGAAGTTGTCCAATAATAAACCCGAAACACATGTGGTGTAATGCCGTTAATTAGGGCTGTCAAAAATAATTGTTTCTTCGGTGCACTGCGATGCAGACGCCGACAATTCAGTATCGGTTCAATAATAATCATAACCGGTTATTATGCACTGACGTCATTGGTCTCCTATGCGCTCTGTCGCGAGGGAGGTGAGTATTTACAACACTCAGCCAACTCGGGGCTGGCCCGTGGCATAGGCACCATAGGCAAATGCTAAGGGCGCTGTATATCCAGGGGGCGCCAGAAATGAGCGCGGTTCAGTTGGTTTTGTTTTCGATTTTCCTGACACACATTCAGTGATAGACGGCAATAACTCAAACCTCTTACCCTAAAAATATCCAAAGTGTGTTTCCTACAGAAAGACAAAGCTGGTTGTGTTTCACAGCTGTCTTTCTTTCTTTTTTTTTTGCTCGACATTACCAGCACTGCTCCGTTTAAGCCCTCGCAATATGTGTTTAGCCGGGAGAGCTTGCGCTGAGTAAGGGACCGTCGGAAAAGTGCTTCTGTTTTTCGTTTTTCTGCTCCGCTCAGCGCGAGCTCTCCCTGTTGCGAGGGCTTAAGTGTGTGTGCGTGTGTTTGTTTATTTGTTTGGTGCTGTCTATGTTTGTGTATGTGTTTGAATGAGAGACAGTGTGGTGCTGTGTGTCTGTGTGTGCCTCCCCCCTAAAATATAACACTGTATATGGAAAGCATCGTCAATGCACCGAGATATCGAATTAAACCGAATCGAAGGCATGGTAACCGAACCGAACCGTGAGACCAGTATAGGTTCACACCTCTACCGTTAATCCAGTCACATATAATACATACAATACCAAACTACTGTCTACATGTGCTCTGATCATTCACATATGACGATACTCATGCATTTCTAAAATGATTGTTGTATGTGATGTCCTTCGATATATCATCATATCCACTCATGTTTAGTGTTGAGATTGACACGAACTCCACCAACAAACCATCACTGCGAGCCGCTGCCGTAAACTGACAGGAATAAATGCACAAATATGCGCTTGTGAATACAGACAGATTAAAACTTGTCACTTTTAGGGTTATTTTGTTTGTAAAAGGCTGTCTCCAGTCATAAAAAGCCTTTTTGCCAAGGTTTGGGCTTTTGCCTATTTTCAGAAATGCTGTGTTTGATTTAGCGAGCGTGAAATATATCAGGACGAGACGGCCGAGCTGCTCTTTGTTATACAAGATGGTTCCAGCAATGAAGTTTACAGGGCTGCATAAAAACCAGCTAAAAACTGATTACTTTTTTTACTAGTGCTTAAGATGGATCCCGATGGCAGCTGTTTGTCCACCGAGAGTCCAAACCGAGACACGACAACATGGGTAAACGCACATGAGAAACTCCTCCTGACTTATAATTCAGTATAGTCTGTTCACCCAAAATGAGCCATCTTCATAAACCCCGTAAATAAAGCAGATACACTTAATGTCAATCCTCAGACGTATTCAGCACGAAGAAACAAGCTCATCTTCATCACCAACTCTGATCATGTGCAGGTTTTCCCTCATCATTGTGCTGTATTTCTGCAGTCCTTTAACAACTGTTTCTACTGTAATGGGGGATTTATAATGATAGAAGTACCTGCAGAAGTGTCCAAGTGATTTCAGCAAGACAGTATTCATAATAGTTAAAGCAGCAGGATCCTACAGTGTGTGTGTGTGTGTGTGTGTTGGAGTTTGTCAGTCCATACCGGTCAACATTGGGATGTGGAAACAAGAGATATGCCCACCATAATAAGGGATTCCCCCCAACCCCCCTTTAAAAAATTACTAAATATGCTCATTTGGAGCTGTTTCGTTGTTAATTAACTGTTAAATTGTCAGTAATATGTTTTATTATTATTTAAAAAAGTAAAAAAATAAATAGTGTACATTAGCAGCAAATACATTAGCAAAGTTCAGCTTATTAAAATAAACAGCTAATGACATAGAATCAAGCAATCACGTCTCATTAGCCGTTTCTTCACTATATAACTGACACATTGTGAATAAAAACCATAGACTGTAAAATATATGGACGTAGTGTCCGTGACGTCACCCATAGGTTTCTAAAGAGCGCAAAAGAAGCCACAAGTAGGCGCGGCCAACCGTCGCCATTTTGTTCGCGCGTCATCACACCCACGCCGGGATACCAAACAAGGGCAAAGAGGCGGAGAGTGAGGCGGAGCTACAGACCTGCTGGCATTTAGCTTGGAGCTGGTTCAGACACACTTTACTTTGGGAGAACGCTTAATACTTCATCACCTGCGACTCGCTTGTGTTCTGACCACATGTGCTTGGTTGTACACTATATCAATAAAGTGTTTAGTCTTTTAAAAACACTGCTTTAATACATTGAGCCACTAAACATTGTTCTTATGACGTTTTACAACAGGAGGAAAACGCGAATTACTTCCAAACACTTCAGATATAGTCTGTGTTAGTTAATGTAAGAGTATTGATGAACTCCAGCTTAACACTGTATGACAACACTTCAGATGACTGATCTAGAGCCTACAGCTGATCAATCTGACAGATTCTGAAGTGCATTACAGCTCTAAATATAAACGATAAATGATCTTAAATAAAACAAATACATGTATAGAGATGGTAGATAAGTATATAACTTTACTCACATGGGAAACGGAGGCCACGTGAATGGTTTGTGAGCACAATTAAGTGCACTCAGCATCCCATATCATCTAATAATTGTAGGAAACAAGTCCAAAAGGCAGTTGACTGTGTAAAGCCACATAAAACAACACAGAAATACGATAAATATGCCGAGTTCAGTGGATAATCTGCAGGAGTTAGCTGAGGTGACGTGACGGCGACCAGCAAGACCTAGCTGTCACTCACGTAGCCACGCCCTTAATTATGCAAACTTAATATAACCTAATATAAAGGAAACGGATGAGTTATAAAAAAATTCACCCCCTCACAGTTGTCATGAAGGGTAATATTAGCTGTATTAACCAAAATCTGTTTTTGTAGCAGGCTGTAAACACCTTTTTTTCTGCTGTAAAGTTGGCCATTCTAACAGTGGACTCAATTGAAATTTGCTCTGTTTTGGAGCCAGGAGCGGCCAGGACTAGCGGAATTTCAGATGAATTGCAGTTTTAGTTTAGAGTATTGGCTTCCTGAGGGAGAGCGGGAGGTTGCCGCTTGATAAAAAGCAACAAATGAATTATTTATTTCGATTATTTTTGTTTAATTACATTAAATAACAGGTGTCTCTTTAAAAATGCACACGTCTAATGTTATGATGAAAGCATCTCACTGCATTCCTGACTGCTTATGCTAATGAAATTAGTTGTGTTTGAAAAAAAAAACCCCACTAAGATCGACATCTTTACAGGTTATTATTATTAATAATGTGTGTATGTATGTTTAAACGCGCACACAAAACCCAGACTTTTGCTCCGCTTCAAATCACGAGTACAGAACTCGTTTGGGAAGCAGCGTCTATTTACCACTATGGAGAGCGTCAGCTGACAGTCACGCACCGCTATATGACTGTCTTGAGGATTGCATATGAAGGGGAGACAGCATCTGTAATGAAAATGAAGGAAATCGTGCTGTTTTTATGTTCATTTCAAAGTGTTTTCATGTCTAAACAAAGCGAAAGCACAGAACAGACTCACATTTAGGAGTAAGGGCGGCCCCTGGTGGTTCGGCGGTATGGATTTCGTATAGGGAGGCTCGGCTCTTTAATGTTTATTTGCCACCCTTCAGAGAAACACTGAAAATACGGGAGAAATATGGGAAAATACCTTTATGGGATGATAGAAGTGTAAAATGCAGGAGAATCTCTGGAAAAACAGGAGGGTTGACAGGTATGTGTCAGTCTGTCCCGATAGTTTTTGTGGTGTAAAAATGGCATTATAGCTGATGGGTCAAAACTGACCCAAAGAACAACTGTTGACAAAATAAGACAATAGAAAATTATTGGCTTTTGATCATATTTATAAAGTCACAAGGTTACCACAGTGGCCTCGCAGCAAGAAGGTCACTGGTTTGAGTCCCGGCTGGGCCTTCCCGGGTGTCCTCCGGGTGCTCCGGTTTCCCCCACAGTCCAAACACATGCGCTATAGGGGAATTGATCAAACACATTGGCTGCTGTGTATGAGTGTGTATAGGTGTTTCCCATTACAGTGTTGCATCTGGAGGGGCAACCGCTGCATAAAACATATGCTGGAATAGTTGGTGGTTCATTCCAATGTGGCGACCCCTGATAAAAAAGGGGGCTAAGCTGAAGGAATATAAATGTATGATGAGTTTATAAAGTCACCAAACTTTAAAATTTTTAAAGAAATTAACATTGTGGTTTTTTTCTGCTGTTAAAATAGTGCCTGGGTCATTTTTGACAGTCCTAGCCATCTAAACACAGTTCTGAGCATGAAGTTTGTCCCCGTTTGAGCAGTGTGAAGTGTTTATGTTTGTGAATCAAGACCTGTGTCGCCTGACCTGTTCTCCGGCTGCTCCCGTTCATCCCATTCGGAGGCCCTTATTGATCCCTCTTCACATTGTCAGGAGCCCCGCGGCCCTGATCGCAATCTGTTAATTAATGTATCCTCCAGCTGTTCGCCCACCTGATAAAGGAAATTAAACACTCAGCTTCCCCCTTTTTTTGCTGCTTTCTTCTTTTCCTGCGGCTCTTTCTGTCTCTCGGCCCGCAAACACTCCAAAGTGTCAGCCGGCGGCAGATAGGCATCGCCCGCTCATCTCTGCCTCAATAACGCCATTCATATGAAAGTTTGGGGTCAGGTATGGCGGGCCGAGGCGATCAATACTGTAATCTATCAGCTCTTTAATGGCGAGCGGGGCAGATAGTGCCGCTTTAGTCCACTTGTAAAGCAATCATTTTAATCATGCGAGCGCCGGGGACTGGGACTCCTGTGATGTGCAAATGCACACAGAGTTTATTGGCAGCTGTCAGAGCAAACACAGAAGAAAGCAGGATGACAAAAACACATTTTCTAATGTTTTTCTAATGTAAAAGTCCTGCTGTTTAAATGCAATAAACATTTTCTTAGTTGTTAGGGATGTTCAAGACACTAGTGTTCAGCTGAAAGTGACATTTAAAGGCTTGACTAGTGTAATAAGGGTAAAGTTAGGGTAATTAGGCAAGTCATTGTATAATGATGGTTTCTTCTGGAGACAATCCAACACTAATATTGCTGGAGGGGGCTAATAAGGGCTTAAAATAAGTTTAAAACAATTAAAAACTGCTTTTATTCTAGCCAAAATAAGACTTTCTCCCGAAGAACAAATATTAGAGGAAATACTGTGAGAAATTCCTGAAGATGTTCAACATCATTTGGGAAATATTTAGTCTTAAAGTCTTGAAGTGTCTGCATGTTGGTTGAGTGTCATGTTGTGATGAATGTTTTGTGTGTGTGTGTTTGTTTCCTCAGGTTTCTCCAGTCTGTCTCTGGGCGATCAGATGAGCTTGCTGCAGAGCGCGTGGATGGAGATCCTGATCCTCAGCATCGTGTTTCGCTCTCTGCCGTACGAGGACGAGCTGGTGTACGCCGAGGATTACGTGATGGACGAGGAACACTCGCGCCTCACCGGCCTGCTGGACCTCTATCTGTCCATCCTTCAGCTGGTGCGCAAATACAAGAAGCTGAAGGTGGAGAAGGAGGAGTTCGTCACACTCAAGGCCATCGCACTCGCCAACTCAGGTAACACACACACACACACACACCCCAACACACTCTAATACTATTCATCTACTACACTCAATTCCAGAATAGGTCATACACATTATGTTCAAGTCATCAAGTTAACAAAAACTAAAAATAGAAATGTGAAAAATATATTCAAATGCAAAATGTTCATGTAATAGTATAGCGATAATGAAGTAACTAGCACAATGAAACCAAATCACAGATATGATTGAGCACTTCAAGGATAATCTGTGTTTCTTTTGAATTATATACAATCAAAACATCTGCATGAAATGTTTTGAGCATCATTTGTTACAGCTTCCTGGTGTCTACATTTCTTTTTGTTCAAAATCAAACCCAAACTACTCCAAAAGAAGCTGACATGTAGACATGATGTGCTGTTTATTCATACGGGTACAGTAGACTCAAGCGCACATGCAGTGAAACAAAGGAAGAGCGTGCAGAAACAGGAGAGAGAGAGTGTGTGTGTGTGTGTGCATTCACACTTCTCTCAACATCTCCATAACAGTAGCCACGGGGCCCGCTGATAAATTTAGCATTTCATTAGGAGCACCAGGGCTGTCAATAAAATGTGTTAAGTCGAATGGAATGAGTATCAGCATGCAGAAGACACACGGCAGCCACATCGACAGCTTGCGGGTCAGGAGGCAGACCCTGTCCTGTCTTCATCCACATCCTCTTCCTGCCCCATTCTCATATCTATCCTCATCATCCTTGTCCCCATTTTTGTCTCCATCTTCATCCTCATCCGGTCCTCGTTCCCCTTCCTCATTTTTCCATTCTAGTCCCTGTTCCCGTATTCCCATCCCATTCTATTCCCTATCCCTATCCTCATCCATATATCTTCTCATTTTCTCATGTCCATCCTCAACCTCATACCTATCCTCATCCCCAATCCTTTCCTGTCCTTGATTTCTTCCCTGTCCTCATCTCCATCGTGGTACCCATCCCCTTGATCCCTACCCATTCCTGTCCTCATCCCCGCCTTCAGCTTCATCCCCATCCTGTGCTCATCTCCTTATTCCCAATCCATCCTCATTCCAATACCTGCCTTGTCCTTAATTTGGTCTTTGTCCTCATCCCCATTCTGTGCTCATCCTTGCCCTCATTCCCAACCTATCCTCATCCCCACATTTGTTCTGTCCTCATTTTTTGTCATCTCCATCCTTGTCCCAATCTCCTTGTTTCTGACCCTTCCCCATCTCTTCATTTCCCACCCGTGTCCTCATCTTCACCCCTGTCCTGTCCTCATCCCCATCCTTGTCCCCCTCTTTCACACCATACTCACCATCTTATTCTCGTTGTGCCCTCATACTTTTCACTGTCTCTTCGTTCCCACTCCATCTATGTCCCATACCCCTCTTGTCCTCGTCTTTATCTCTTTGTTCTCATCTCATCCTCATCCACCCCTTACCCATCCCATTAAGTCAAGTCATCTTTATTTCTATAGCATTTTACACCATGTAAATTGTGCCAAAACTTCTTTACATCGATGAACAGGAGGGGGGAATTAAAGTGATTACAGTATTTTACTTTTGTGTGACACATACCTGTCCTTTCCTCATCGTCCCATCCTCATCCCTGCCTCCTAGTTCCCATCCTCATTTTTTGTTCTTGTCCTCATTCCTGTCTTCATCCCTATTATTTTCCTTATCTCCTCATTCCCAACCCATTCGCGTCCCCATACCAGTCATTTCCTCAACAACTTGTCCTCATCCCTTGTTCTCATCTTCATTTTTGTTCTTGTCCTCATCCCTGTCTTCATCCTATTCTTTTCCTCATCGTGTCATTCTCGTCTCCATACCTGTCCTTTCTTCATCATCCCATCCTCATCCCTGTCTCCTAGTTCCTATCCTCATTTTTTGTTATTGTCCTCATTCCTGTCTTCATCCCCATTATTTTCCCCATCTCCTCATTCCCAACCCATTCTCGTCCCCATACCTGTCCTTTCCTCATCATCCCATCGTCATCCCCGTCTCCTTGTTCTCATCCTCATTTTTGTTCTTGTCCTCATCCCTGTCTCCATTCCCATTATTTTCCCCATCTTGTCATGCTGGTCCCCATACCTGTCCTTTCCTCATCATCCCATCCTCATTCCCGTCTCCTTGTTCCCATCCTCGTTTTGTTCTTGTCCTCATCCCTGTCTCCATCCTCATTCTTTCCATATCTCCTCAATCCAGACCCATCCTCATCCCCATACTTGTCCTTTCCTCATCGTCTCATCCTGATCCCCATCCTTGTCCTCATCTTTATCTCTTTGTTCTCATCCTATCCTCATTCACCCCCTACCCATCCCATCAAGTCAAGTCTTATTTATTTCTATAGCACTTTATAAATTGTGCCAAAACTTTTTTTTTTCCATAGATGAACGAGGGAAATTAAAGTGATTACTATATTTCACTTTGTGGGACATATTCCTGTCCCAGTCCTCATCATTTCCGTTCTTCATCACTCCATCCTCATTCCTGTCTCCTTGTTTCCAAGTTCATTTTTGTTCTTGTCCTCATTCCTGTCTTAATCCCTATTCTTTTCCCATTTCCTCATTCCTAACACCATACCTGTCCTTTCCTCCTTGTTTTTTCCCCTTATTTTTGTTCTTGTCCTCATTCCTGTCTTCGTCCCCGTTCTTTTCCCCATCTCCTCTTCCCTGACCCATTCTCATCCTCATACCTCTTCGTTCCTCATTCCCATTCTTGTCCCCAAATGCCTCTTGTTCTTGTCTTCTTTTTTGTTCTCATCCCAGCTTGATCTTCCCCTACTCTTCCCGTCAAGTCATCTTTATTTATATAGCACTTTAGACTATGTTGATTGTGCCAAAGCTTTACATGTTAACAGGGGGGAAAATTTACAATATTTACCTTTGTGGGATATATTTCTGTCCCAGTCTCCTCGTTCCAATCCTCATTGTCCTAATGCCCCATTCTCACACCGAACACAAATACACACACACTCCCCTCCACATCCCTGTCCTCCTCCTCCTCTTCATCCCCGGCTGATCAATGCAGGCCGTGTTATTCTGCCGTCTCGGCCGCCGCTGTCTCTCTTTGTCTGGCTGAGAAATGAAAGTGCTGATGGTGCCTTTGCTGTGTGGAGAGACGCGTCTGTCCGATGGCCCTCGCGGGACTGCTCTGTCTGACAGCCCTGAAAATTCATAGCCATTGATTTTGTAATTAGCAGTTTATCAATCGTATCGACAGGCTCCTTCTGATGGATTGCAAGGAAATTGTTTCTTCAGACGTGTTTTTTTAACCTCCGCCTCACACACACTCACAAACACACACACACACTTTCTCTGCTTAGTCTCAGCCACTGTTACAGCTGTATTGATAAATATGAGGACATGATAAATAACAGGAAACAATAGTACGGGACATATTTATCATTTAGAACACCATCAAACAAATGCTGTTTTAAACTATATACGCACACACACATGACACTATTTATACTATAGGTTAAGTATCTTTATATATTGTCCACCCTTTTCTCGAACACCTTAACATGTTGATTATAATCTGATAACGTGCACCTTCTGTAAAGCTGCTTTGGAACAATAATTATTGTGATAAGCACTATACATTCATTCATTCATTCATTCATTCATTTTCTTTACGGCTTAGTTCAGGGGTATTCACAGTTGGTCCTGGAGGGCCGGTGTCCTGGAGAGTTTAGCTCCAACCCTAATCAAACACACCTGAACAAGCTAATCAAGCTCTTACTGGGTATACTAGAAACTTCCAGGCAGGTGTGCTGAAGCAAGTTGGAGCTAAGATCAGCAGGAAACCAGCCCTCCAGGATTGACTTTGGACACCCCTGGCTTGGTCCTTTCATTAATCTGGTGCCACCACAACAGAATAAACCAACTTATCCAGCAAATGTTTTAAGCAGCAGATGCCCTTCCAGCTGCAACCCATCTCTGGGAAACATCCATACACACGATTTTAGCTTACCCAATTCACCTGTACTGCATGTCTTTGGACTTGTTGGGGAAACCGGAGCACCCAGAGGAAACCCACACCTACACGGGAAGAACATGCAAACTCCAAACAGAAACGCCAACTAACTCAGCCGAGGCTCGAACCAGCTACCCACTGCGTCACTTTGCAGCCAAGAGCTACACAAATAAACTTGAATTCTTTTGAATTGTGCAAGTATTTCACAGCATTACTTCTTGATCCGTAAGTGTGTGTGTGTGTGCTGTGTTGTTGTGCTGACAGACTCCATGCACATCGAGGACGTGGAGTCGGTGCAGAAGCTCCAGGACGCTCTTCATGAAGCGCTGCAGGACTACGAGAGCTGTCAGCATGCGGAAGACCCTCGGCGGGCCGGAAAGCTGCTCATGACGCTGCCTTTGCTCCGGCAAACGGCCACCAAGGCCATCCAGCACTTCTACAGCATCAAGATGCAGGGCAAGGTGCCCATGCACAAACTCTTCCTGGAGATGCTGGAGGCCAAGGTGTGATGGGGACTGGAGGACGCTCTTCCACAGGACACACACTCTGCCTGAGACGCCTTTTAAAGACTCACACAGATTAATAACTCGCTTTAAAGCATAAATATAAATGGGAAAAATAATTTAAATATCTATTACGAAATACTATGTACTTGTACAGTCATGCTTTTCGTTCCATGATCTGTGGTTATATATATGACGGAAGAAATAGGGGGTCATTTGCATTCAGCTTTTTTTTATTTTGGGAGATCAACACACGTCACGGCTCGGACAACACTAAGGACACCTTGAGGACTTGTAAATATTCATGAGTGGACGTGGAAGCTGCTGCTGCTGCCGCCGTCGTTTTGTCTCGCCGGTTCTTCCCTAAATGTGAACTCGCCGCCGACGTCCTTGAAAATACCTCCTGAATCCTGGACTTCTGTGGCTCATCTCACTCCGTAGAAACAGCAATAAACCGAGCCGAGACCAGACCACCTCTACCGCTTTTATTTTTTGTTTCTAAACTCCTGGTCGTGGTTCTGCTTGATGTTTTTGGAGCCGTTGGAAAAGGTTTCAGAGGATTTACAATGCGTGGCAGGAGTCCAGGAGACTCAAACAATCAGATGGCCGTATGTCAAGCGGCCTATTCTGGGCTTGTTAAGCCGCCGGCGGAGGAAACGAGGTGCCCGCCCATCATCTGCTCTGACTTTTATAGCCGTGTATCCAAATGAAGGTGTGCGGCAGGTGCAGGTCTTTATCACCAGCTTTATTTTTGGATCCAGCGGGAGGGTGTTTGACCTCATGTTGACACAGTAGCATCGGCCTTCGAAGGCTCCGTCCCTATAAACAGCTTAGATCCACTTGACGGCAGAGTTATCAATTAGGAATCTCCAACACGCATTAGCTTTGGAAACGACAGTGGTGTCATTTAGCACTCTGTGTCCTGCATCTCTGCTCATGCACACTACTGATGTACACTACTGATCATTTACTTAAATTAAACCATGCCTCTCACTGCAAAGAATACTTTTTGTCTTGGTTCTAGTTCAAATCTTTAAACGTTCTTAAATCAAGAAGCATTTTATAGACAAGTATTATTATAGTCTTGTTTTCAGAAATAATGAGTCAAATTTAAGTGAGTTTTTCCCTAAAAGAAGCTAAATAATCTGCTAATAGGGTAAGCAATACTGTTATTCATTCATTCATTTTCCTTCAGCTTAGTCTCTATTTTAAAGGTCACCACAGTGGAATGAAACACCAACTATTCCAGCATACGTTTTACTCAGTGGATGCCCTTCCAGTCGCAACGCAGTACTGGGAAACACAATATACTGTTATTTCAGAGAGAAAACAAGATTATTTGCTTGTTTTAAAGAAAAACAGACTTAAAATTGACAATATATTGGCTTGTCTAGAAAATGGCTCTTTATTTAAGTATTTTTAGATATTTGGACTGGAAACAAGTGAAAAACTTAATCTTTGCAGTGCTGTCAGGACCAAAACCAACCAACCAGCTAACAGGGAATGTGCTTATAGTGTTATGTCAAGGTTCTCTCAAAGTTTAAGTCTTCTATATTCTGACATTATTCTGTCAGATATAATAAACATACTTCCAGAAACATTCACTGAAGGTTAATTCAAAATGACCTGGTCTCAGTAATGTTTACACAATATGAAAGCAATAAGATTATAGAGACGTTATTATTCGGCTAATGTATTCCAGAAATCTTTTCACTGTTTGAAATGTGACATTTATGTCTGCAAAATTCTGAAGAAGTCAACTACATCTTCAATGGCCTGAAGGTGAGGAAATGAAAAGCAAATTACAATTTTTGGGTGAACTATACCTTTAATTTGACACTGTAAAATGATTAATCAATAATCACATCCAAAATAAATGTTGCTTTTTACAAAATTTATTTGTGCGTACTGTGTATATGTATGTGTATATAAAAATATACATGACTGGATTGTACAACATATTTGTTTATATATAAAAATATTTATATATAATACAAATAATATAGAAATATATATGTAAATACATTTCTCTTTTGTATTATTTAGTGTTTTATGTACAGTGCGTATGTCTATATACAGAAATATACACAGTACACACACACACACACATATATATATATATATATATATATATATATATATATATATATATATATATATATATATATAATTAGTGTAAATACAAACTTTTATATTGTATGCGATTAATCGTTTGACAACACTATTAAATATGGGTGTTGTTCAATAGTTTAAGACAATCGTAAACTTTTTTTTTTAATCCACTTCAAATGTTGACTATATATAGAGTGTGTTATATTGCTCATATATATATATATATATATATATATATATATATATATATATATATAGTAGTATGAGCAATAAAACACTCGTAGCAGTGCAATGTGGCTGTGTATCAGCACTGGTGGGAGGCATGCATTGGCACAAGGCAGCACGCTGAGTGCCGTAGTGTCCCACCATTGACGATATACAGCCATATTGCACTGTTCAAGTCTATTATTGTGTTTTTACAAAAGTTTGACTGCATAATCGCGCATATAAAAAAGAAAATCAAACATGGAGAGTCTCAAAAACCCTGTGCAAAAAACTACTCTCTTCCGCCAGTCCTTCACATCTGCATCTGATGTCAGAACAGTATAAACCGCTACTACTGCACCATGTGACTGTAGAGCTAGTGTTTGAATGATTCTCTAGCGTAATGTCTGAAGTGATGACAAAACAGCTGATTTTGCTCACATTTTAAGATTATAAGGCTGAACATGACATAAAGTGCCATCAGCCTACAGAGATTTCCCAGTATTTCATAGTATTGCAATCGAGAGATCACAATAATTATCCCCGAAAAAGCCAAAGCAAAGCAAACATTAGCAGATTACTAGAGTATAAATACAGCACTACAGCATACAAAGAAGAGAGATCGACTTAGAGGATCACTGTTTTATAATGATTTAATCAGCTGTAGTTAAAAATTAGGCTGAGTTTTTCTCCTCTAAGGACTTATTATGTGGTCTCTGACGCCATCTTGTAGTGAAACATTAAGCCTCTTTGCTCTGCTCAGTATGACAGGCTGATGGCCGCTGACTAACTCGCTGAATCTCCACAATGATAAATATATAACAAAGGCACTATCCTTTAAAATAAACTACATAGTCACAATCTAAACAAATATATTCCAAACTAAAAAAGCCTCAAAAGTACATGATGTTGTCCAACAGCTGCAATATTGGTCAAACTGTAGTGAGTTTATTGATCTGCTGTCACTCTATGTGGGCGGAGGCTATCAGCCAATCAGATTCGAGAACCAGACATAACTGTTGTATATATATATATATATATATATATATATATATATATATATATATATATATATATATATATATATATACACATACACACACATACATACATATATATATATATTTATATATATATATACACATATATATATATATATATATATATATATATATATATATATATATATATATATATATATATATATATATATATATCTATATCAGCCTAAAGGGGTAGTTCACCCATGTCAATTAATAATTTACCAGCATATACTGAGGATTATGATTAGTTGAATGGTGTCTCTACAGTTTCAGGAAACATTCAGTAAATGTTTCTGTCCTTCAGTAAATTCTCCGAGACTCTTCCCAGAAACCCTGAAGAGGAGAGCAGGACACAGGGATTCATTCAGAGAGAAATCATGCCAAAGTAGTGCACATCTCCACCACAACATCACGCCAAACCACCAACACCATGATTTATGAACATCTCCAACTGGACGGTAATGAACAGATATGCAACATTCACATATAGCTACCTCATCATTCATCACCGAGAGACCCGCCGCTAGTTAACCATCAGCTCAGATTTAGATGCTTTACAATAAGACTACACGAACAGTGATGTACTAACATGTGAACTGAACGTTACGTTATTGTGAACTTCTGTTAAAACATGCGCTAATCAAGAGCTGACTTTAACCACAACATGAGTTCTTAGCTGGTTCTTAGACTTAACTGGTCATCTCCCAGCCTGACCAGCTAAGACCAGGCTGGAAATAGCTGGAATTCAGCTGGCTATTCAGCCTATGCTGGTTGGACCCCTCAGGTTGACATCAACAGAAGGACTTTGTGCTCAGACTTTGATTAAAGATCACCAGAACACATTTCATTTCAGTGAATTAACTTGATTAATTATTCACCTTAAGAGTGACACAATAAACACTGGACACTTCGATTTTTGTAAAGCTAGCTCTTGATTAGCGCGTGCCTCATCATTAGTTCATATTAAAGTAACGTTTAGTTGACATCACGTGTTCTTGTAAAGTGTGATGGATGCTTGTTTTTTTACTCTTGAGACGCTGGATCCTCATGATGGTCTGCTGTGAGCGTCCGCTGTTTATGAAGGACCGATGTTCATATCTGTAAATGTTGTCTTTTATTTATTTGCTGAAGTCGGGCTCAGAAGCGCGTCCGCAACATGTCAGAGTGACGAAGGCTTCTGTGTTTCTCTCCTCATTGTGTATATCAGTCTGGCCACGCTGTACAATAACACTGTTCATTTAACAAAGCTCTCTGTGTCGCTTCCTCTTTTCTTAAGTCGTACTCAAAGCCGTGTCTGCTTATTTCACACCACACTGAAATAAGATGATCATCATGAGAGGTGTTGTACATAACAGATGTGTTCCAGTGCTGCTGTCACTCATGATGAGGGCAAGACTATTAAACAGCATCATTCATGAACACAAATATTACATTATATTTAGGATTTGTTTCTCACATGTATATATTTACCTATCTAAATATAAATATCTATCTATCTATCTATCTATCTATCTATCTATCTATCTATCTGTCTGTCTGTCTGTCTGTCTGTCTGTCTGTCTGTCTGTCTGTCTGTCTGTCTGTCTGTCTGTCTGTCTGTCTGTCTGTCCGTCCATCTATCTGTCTATCTATCTATCTATCTGTCTATCTAACTGTCTATCTATCTGTCAATCTATCCATCCGTCTGTCTGTCTGTCTTTCAATCTATCTATCTATCCATCCGTCTGTCTGTCTGTCTTTCAATCTATCTATCTATCTATCTGTCCGTCCGTCCGTCCGTCCGTCCGTCCGTCCGTCCGTCCGTCCGTCCGTCCGTCCGTCCGTCTATCTGTCTATCTATCTATCTATCTGTCTGTCTCTCTGTCTGTCTGTCTGTCTGTCTGTCTGTCTGTCTGTCTGTCTGTCTGTCCGTCTATCTGTCTATCTATCTATCTATCTGTCTGTCTCTCTGTCTGTCTGTCTGTCTGTCTGTCTGTCTGTCCGTCCGTCCGTCCGTCCGTCCGTCTATCTGTCTATCTATCTATCTATCTGTCTGTCTGTCTCTCTGTCTGTCTGTCTATCTATCTATCTATCTATCTGTCTGTCTGTCTCTCTGTCTGTCTGTCTGTCTGTCTGTCTGTCTGTCTGTCTGTCTGTCTATCTATCTATCTGTCTGTCTGTCTCTCTGTCTGTCTGTCTGTCTGTCTGTCTACACTGTAAAAAAAATATCTGTAATTTTACAGTTTATTTTTCGGAAGCTATTGTTCTTTAATTTTTCAGTTTTTTTTTTCAGCACCCCAGCTGAAACCCCATTCATTTTCTTTTCAACTTAGTCCCTTTATTAATCTGAGGTCGCCACAGCGGAATGAACTGCCAACTATTCCAGCATAATGTTTTATGCAGCAGATGCCCTTCCAGCTGCAACTTAGCACTGAGAAAGGGCTAATAATATTGAGCTTAAAATGGCTTTAAAACATTTAAAAACTAATTTTATTCAAGCCCAAATAAACAAATCAGACTTTCTCCAGAAGAACAAATATTAGAGGAAACACTGTGAAAATTTCCTGAATCTAAGAAACTAAAAATTCACAGGAGGGTGAATAAATCTTGACTTCAAATTTTTACACAGCATATAAACTGATTCGCTGTTTTTATCTAAAAAGTAAACCATCAGCTCAATACTAAAATAACACTGATGTGTCCAGAACGTCCTCACACTGCATTCAGGGTCCATGTTTCACCAGCTCTTCCATTCTCCGCGAGTCAAACCCAGAACAAAAGAAGAGCTAACAGTGTTGATAGTGCATTACTGCGCTCAGCAGAGGAGCTGAAGCTGACCTTTACCTGCTCAGATGGAGACACATTCAGAAATGCAGCGGTGTGTGTGTGTGTGTGTGTGTGTGAGTGCTGTATGACGTCCTCAGAGACGCTGGATGTCCCGCAGAGACACACACACACACACATATATACACCACTCATCACTCCATCGCCTTCTGCAGAGCAGCTTCAACATCAGGCCCACATTCACACACACCACTGTATGATATTCAGCCACTTGTGCGTAAATACAGCTGAAGACCTGCAAATGATCAGCCCTCCTGTAAACTTGTGTTATTATAATTATTTTATATTTAATTATATACATTTTATATTATAATTATTTTGTTAAACAGACACTTTTACAGCATTTCAAAGGATTATTCAAAGGCTTTATTCTGATTCTGATTGTCTTCCTCATTTTCCATAGAGAAGCACTGGATTCTCCATTGGCCTGGTCACATGTGCGGCGGATGGTGTAATGCAGGAGTGTGTTTGCAGTATGTTTAAGCATGACGGAGCACTAAAGCTCAGCACTGCATGTGATGGATTGACCTTTCCTGCATGTCAGCCAAAGGTTAGAAATCTCCACTGGCCTTAAAAGAAAAGCACTTGTTTGCCATTAATGTGAGGGTCTTCCTCCAACACACACTCTCCAGGGAAACACAGCATGACCCACAAGCCGTCTGTCTCTATCCGACTGTTTCTGTCTGTCTCGTCAGTGTCCTTTTGATTTCAAAATAAGCCTTATTATCATGGCAAAATGTGAACATAGGCTATACACATACCGGCCACTTTATTAGGTACAGCTGTCCAGCCGCTCGTTAATGCACATTTCTAATCAGCCAATCACAGGGCAGCAGCTCACTGCATTTCGGCATGTAGACATGGTCAAGAGGATCTGCTGCAGTTCAAAGCGAGCATCAGAATGGGGAAGAAAGGGGATTTAAGAGACTTTGAACGTGGTTGTTGCTGCCAGACGGGCTGCTCTGAGTATTTCAGAAACTGCTGAGATTTTCACGCACAACCATCTCTAGGGTTTACAGAGAATGCTCTGACAAAGAGGAAATCTCCAGTGAGCGGCAGTTCTGTGGACTCAAATGCCTTGATGAGGCCAGAGGTCAGAGGAGAATGGCCAGACTGGCTCCAGAAAGGCAACAGTCACTCAAATAAGCACTCGTGGATCTGCAGAAGAGCATCTCTTTTCAAATGTAGCTGGTTAATTAATTGATTTATTTGTTTATAAACAACATTTGCAGCATTAATCATAATTAGTCATTTATTCGTCAGCTTTTGATCTCATCCATGTAATCAGTTCATTCCCAATGTGGAGAGTGAAGGGAGCGCTCTGTACGAGAGACGAGGGTGAAGCGCGGTGCACGTTTACTGTGCTCAAATCAGACCGTCTTGTCTGAAGCGCATCAATAGACGTAATGCAGTACTAGCATACAGTATGATGAGCGCTCATAATTCACACGCTTCCACTGCTGAATGTGATTTGTATTTAAAATATGACCTTTACAAAGGTGATATATGGAAATGGGCAGATCATGTGTGATTCTGGGATTAAACGTCTTATAGATCATGTGCTTTATGTGGTCTCGCGCTTGAGAAAGGAACCTTGACCGGTTGGTAATTTACAGTGTTATGAGATCAGTGCAAAACACGCAGTAAATAAATAAGCGCGTGGCCGGCGGGGTTTCTGGAGGGGTCTGCTTCCGCTCGTCCGTATATCAGTCACCGCTGCGGCTTCATTTCAATATGGCCGCCGTCTGTCTGTGGGCTGACCTTGCGTTCAGAGGGAACTTTCATAAATATCTGACATTCATATTCCTGCTCTGCGTGGCGTCTGCAGGCAGAACTCAGCACTGGAAGATTGAATTTGACAACAAGATATATATTACAAACACAATTGTTAAAATTTTTTTTTTAAATTTAATTAAAATAATATGAATATGTCAATAAATAAATAAATAAAAATTAACGTTAAAGAAATGACTACATTATAATAAAATTAATTAAATTTGAACACAAAATAATAAAACTTGCATAAAGTAAAATGATAGAAACATTATAAAATTACTAAATAAAATTATTAAAACACATTAATCAATAAAATAACAAAACTAATTAAATAAAAAATACATAAATATATAAAATATACATTAAAATATCAAATTAATAGATAAAAAATGATAAAAAGACAATAATAAATAAAATAATAAATAAAATTCATAATTATATAAAAAAATAATAATAATAATATTTAATAATAAAAATTATGAAAAATACATAAAATTATGAATGCATTGTACAATTAATAAATAAAATACACTTATAATTAAAATAAGATAAATAAATAAATATTAAAATAAAAAACATAAATAATGTATAAAAATAAACTAAACAAATAAAATAAAAATATTTTTAATATTAAAATATTATTATAATATTAATATTAAATAAATAAATAAATAAATAAATACATTATAAAATTTATGAAAAAGATAAAAATACAAAAATAAATAAAATAACATAAATAATAAAATAAAAGTATTATTTTGAAAATAAAATTAATTAAACAAAAACATTTTTAAATATTTTTCTATAAAAATTATAGAAAAATACAGAAATAAAATAATTAGATGTAATTAATAATATAATATAACATATTATAATATAATTAATAATGAATAATAAAATTAAATAATTAACAAATAAACTATGAAATTATTAAATACAAATATATAAATTAATAAAAACACCAAAATAAATACATTATAAAATAAAAACATTTTAAAATGTATAAATAAAATAACTTATAAATACTGTATTATAACAATAAACAAATAATTATATAAAGATAAAAATAAATAAACTAAAGATATTTACATTTAAATGTTAAAAAGAATAATTTATAAAAATACATAAATAAATAATTACATGAAAAATAAAATAACAACATTGAAAGAAACAATTAATAAAAAATGCATAAAATACATTAAACAAATTAAAATTATATTTTAAAAATGAAAAATAAATAAATAAATACATTATAGTTAATAAATAAAAGTACATAAATAATTGTATAAATAATTGCGAAATCAAATAAAACCAATTTAAAGAATAACATTTTTCAATAATAAAAAATATTAAAATAAAATAATAAAGAAAATAATGATGATGTAATAAATTATAAAATATTTATAAATAAATAATTACATAAAATTTAATTCACTTATATAAATAATTAAAAAATAAACATTTTACAAATAAAACAGAAAAAACTAATAAAATAACAAATAAATAAATATTATAATTACATGAAAAATATCAAATTAATAAATAATAATAATTAATAAATAAATACATTATTATAAAAACAAAAGACAAAACATTCATGCAGGACACCCATCCCGATTCCCCAGTCCGTCCCGCGGAGCCTCTCCATCTGTCAGCTCACTTTTACAACATTGAAGGAAAAAAACCCTGGACTCCGGAGAGTTTCTCCACGCTGTAAAAGGCTTTAATGCAGTAAAGTGTCTTTCCCAATATCAGTCTGCCACAGGACGACACCGCGACACAAAGAAACGCGTCCTGCATTCACACACTGATCAATACCGCTGCTGGAATGAAGGTGCGCGTATTGGCAGGCATTTTGGGCCGCTTTTCAGCAGAATTAGCACTGTCACCACACGGCTAATTGAGAATGTCTGCAGCATAGATTTCTCACAAAATATCAATTAAACCAACAAAGTGAATCCAAACAGGTTTCAGGTGAAGTGCTCGAGCTTTCACACACTCTTTACACGCTCAGACAAAAGATCTAACGCCACAGAACTGAACGCTTCCTCTGACGGAAATAAAGCAGTGTGTCAGTGATAAGCAGAAATGACCCGCGCTCCATTTTAACAGCAGAAACAAACACTCAAATGCTGTTTTATCCTGAAAATGACCCCAACTTTAGAAAAAATGAATTCTTTTCTATTTTGATTTGAAGGCTGTGCACATTTAAGGCTCCTACACACCGGGACGCTTTTAGTTTGCGTTTATCGTCAGTGTTTTACGAGACGTTTTTCCGCATTCAAACCCAATCGATTTTCACTGGCGTCAAGCAGCATTCATTCATTCATTCATTTTCTTGTCGGCTTAGTCCCTTTATTAATCTGAGGTCGCCACAGCAGAATGAACCGCCAACTTATCCAGCAAGTTTTTACGCAGCGGATGCCCTTCCAGCCGCAACCCATCTCTGGGAAACACCCACACATACACACACACACTCATACACTACGGACAATTTAGCCTACCCAATTCACCTGTACCGCATGTGTTTGGACTGTGGGGGAAACCGAAGCACCCAGAGGAAACTCACACGAACGCAGGGAGAACATGCAAACTCCACACAGAAACGCCAACTGAGCCAAGGATCGAACCAGTGACCTTCTTGCTGTGAGGCAAACGTACTACCCACTGCGCCACTGCGTCACCGCATCAAGCAGCAGAGTATGCAAAATCCCTCCTTAACGTTAGATGGCGCTACACAACTTTAAGCTTCCGACAACCGCTTGTAACACAGAAGAAGAGGAGGAGCAATGAAGAAATGATTATTGTTCTCAGAGAAATACGCAGCTAAACTTTCATTTTCAGTTTTGCGCTTGAGCGCCTCCAAGTGCTGTTTACTGTAACTTCAGCAGCTCCGTGCACGTGAACAAAAGTGCTGATCTGATTGGTGGAGGTTTTAACGCGGCTATCAGTCCTTTGGGGCGGAGCTATCAGTCCTTTAGGGCGAGGCTATCAATCTGTTAGGGCGGGGCTTTCAGTCAGCTAGGGAGGAGCTATCAATCTTTTGGGGCAGAGCTATCAGTCCTTTAGGGAGGAGCTATCAGACCTAGGGTGGGGATATCAGTACTTTGGGGAGGAGATATCAGTCATTTAGGGAGGAGCTATCAGACCTAGGGTGGGGCTATCAGTCCTTTAGGGAGGAGCTATCAGTCCTAGGGTGGGGATATCAGTACTTTGGGGAGGAGATATCAGTCCTTTAGGGTGGGGCTTTCAGTCAGTTAGGGCAGGGCTACGAGTCTTGGGGGAGGGCTTTCAGTCCTTTGGGGGCAGAGCTATCAGTCCTTAAGGGTGGGGCTATCAGTCCTTAAGGGTGGGGCTATCAGTCCTTTAGGGAGGAGCTATCAGACCTAGGGTGGGAATATCAGTACTTTGTGGTGTGGCTACAGTCCTTTGGGGATGTTTGCGGATGTATTAGTCTTTTAGGGTGGGGTTATCAGTTCTTTAGGGCGGCTATCTTAAAAACTTGAGAAATTTCTCTGTTTTGAGAAATAATATGTTAAAACTATAATATAAAAACACTTAATTTTGACTCATCTCTGAAAACAAGACAATATTTTTGCTTGTCTAGAAAAGGCTTCTTGATTTAGGAATGTTTAGATATCTGGACTAGAAATAAGACAAAAGCTATAAGTAAGGAAAGCATATTTTGCAGGGTCACAGCTAGTTTGAATCACGTTTGAACACTCTGGCTCATCTCAAAGATATAGAGAGAAAGATAAAAATACGGTTACAGTAGTGTGGTCGAAGCTCTCAGGTGACAAACACAGTCAAACCTCGTCTCTCTCTCTCTCTCTGCATGGTTGTAATTAGATCTCCCTGGACAGCTAAATTAAGTCATTGTGCTTCAGGCGACCATACATGAGTGTGCTTTCCTACTGACACACTTGAGGCGGTGCAGTCTGTTAAATAAAGGAGGAAAATACTATTTATACCACCTCTGTATTCACCTTCAGTCATGCATCTGAATTGAACTTGATGTGTTCAGATATAGGGAGAGGGACTGAATCATTATTTACTCTACCTCAAGTGGTGGCAAACTTTTATGAGCTTCTGTTAAACACAAAAGAACCACTGACTTCCATAGTAGGACCAACAAATATTGTGGAAGTCAACGGTTACAGGTTTCCTATATATATATATATATGTTATATAACGGTGAGATAAAAGCCTTTTGTGCTGGTATTAAATATTTAGTAAATTGCATACAAGTCAATGCAAACGTAAGAACAGAGGCAAATTGCTGTGAATGGTATTGAGCAGACTGAGAGTCGGACATATATGAAGGAGCTGCACATCAGATGCAGTGACAGAGGGAAATTCAGCTCTCTTCATGATATGTGGCTGCATTACAGCGCTCAAGGCTCCGCGCGCAGTTAAAATGCTCCAGT
>NC_133192.1:58525000-58550000 GCF_049306965.1 Danio rerio
CGCATTCATACTATATAGAACACACTTTTCTACTGGTCGTGTAGTAAATTCACATTCAAATGTAGTACATACTGGAGTAGTAGGTGATTTCAGACGCAGCCAAGCTCTCCGCTGTTGGCTTGTGGACAGTCATATGTGACAGTGCGTGTCTGTGTGTTAAATCAACAGCAGAGATCTGCCACCAGCTTCTTGTTTAAATCAATAAACACTCAATAAAGCAATTTAATTTGTATATTTGTTTTCAGAAACCCAGACTAACATCCTCGGCAGTTTTGCTTTTGCTGTAAATGCATCCTAATTTACAGAAGATTAAATACTGAAATATTCTGTATTCCCCCTTTACCTTCTTATTTCCCCATAATAAACGAGTGAAAAAGTTTTGCTCCTCACTACATCACACCCATTTTGAAGGGACCGTAAATTAAAAGAGCGATTTGGTTGGAAATATCTAGAACTTAGTGCTGTAAAAGTTATTTGCGCTTGATTAATCGCTTAATTAATGATATTTTACAATGCAGCTTGATCTCTTTAACATTTTAATGTGCCGGCCCTGCGCATAATACTCATTAGAAATTAATGAAGACAAGAAATGACTGTAGACAATGCAATCGTTAAAACTGCTGTAATTATGAGATCCCGCGCTGATCTTTTATATGCCAGAAACATTAAACTCATACATGTATTTCATATATGTCCGGAGTTTGCTTGTGTTTTTATGGGAGTGACGTGACATTAGTGCTCATTAGATGGAGGAATAATCTCAGATACATGACTGTGAGAGTCTGAATGCTCAAACACTCAGTTTTTCTGTCTTTTTTCCAGTATAATACACAGATATTCTTAAAACACAGTAATACTTGGTCACACGTCTTGTGCTCTGGTCAATTTGAGCTGTAGTCTTTGCACTACATGTGTGGACATACAGTGACACAGTCTTTCAGGACCACGGTGATACATGAATAGACATAATCATTTATTTAAACACAACACCGGATGTAAGAGCTGTAATAAACCTATATAGCTAGCATACTGATTATAACATATAGCTAACATAGATGTATTATAAATGCTTAACTATACACATCACCTGATTTTAAATCACCTATGAGACAATATTGAGCATGTTATTGAGCAAAAGAGGTATTTAAGGTTCACAAGTAAACATTGTTTTCTTTATTGAGTCCTGGAGATTATGTAAAGTGTGCAGTGCGTATGGAGAGAAGAGCTTTAACTACTCAGAAATGCACAATGATTTTACAGAGATATGCGGTCCGATCATACACCCGGGGCAATAAGGTGTGTTTGGCGTGATTTGTTGCTATTTTCAGACCAGCGCAGCTGTAATTTTTACGTTTTGCACAACATTGTTTAAATAGTAAATTCATTTGTGCCACTGTGTGGAGTCATGGGTGTGCTGGTCTATAAAGGAGGCGCATTGTTGGAGCGTTGCTTTTCTGAGGAGCTGAAATAGACGGCGCCATTGACCAACTGAAAGCTGCTCTAAAGTCCAGCAGAGCGTGTTAGTTATGCACCTATGCAGGTCCAAACACTCACACACTGCTGAACACACACAGGATGATGAGCAACACACACATATGTTTACAGATGAAAGAATTAAAATGATCCAGACATGATGACTTTCTCCATCAGTATAAACAGCACTGCCTCCATGCCTTCTTCACCTCGGGGGGCTTCTTCAGTTTATTGATGAGCATCTGCATCTGTATAATGTGATTATTATGATCAGTATTATTGATTATCTGCAGATTTATAATAAACACGAGTGTAGATGTGTCCAGCTGTGGGGTTTTGGAGACGTCTGCATCAGCATATGTGGATAAGAACAGGACGTGTGTTTGGATAGAACTCAGTTTTCTGACCACACTTCATTATTATTGTTCATTTACTCCTCTGCTGGAGATTAGAGCTGAATTTAGAAATAGTTTTGAAGCAAATCTTTGTGTTTAATAAAGGAGATTAAATATGTGGGCTGATGGATGTGTTCAGTGGAGCGAGTTTCCACTGTTTCCTCACTCCACCAAAGTAAAGGAGTAAAAGAGAAAGTAAAGAGGCTGAATGGAGGAGGCTCGTTCTTTATCCTCGCGCTGCAGATGCTCTGTTTAACTCCAATATTGGAGTTACTTTTGCTGGAGGAAGAACGACTTCATGGCTGAAGTATTACTGTTAGACAGGTAATGTTCTGTTTTAAAAATGAAAAATACAAAACGGAAAATACCAAACATTTCTGTTATATAGGTGATCAAATGGTTCAGCAGCATTTGAATACATTTCTTCACTGTTAAAGGGAAATACTTAGCTATTATGTAACTTAGATTTACATGAGACAAATACTACTTATTATTCGTTTATTGATTGATATTTAATTTCTATATTTATTTAAATTTTATTTATTTATTATTTGAATTTATTAAAAAAATATTTTAAACTTAGTTATTAATTTATTTTTATTAATTTATTTTTATTTTATTTATATTTTTTTACATTTATTTGTAATTCATTTACATTTAATTTATTTTAATTTTTTTAAATTTATATCAATTTATTTCAATTTAATTTATTGTAATTAATTTTATTTTATTTATGTAAAATTAATTAATACATTTTTGTTTATTTAAAATGTATTTATTTTTATTTTTTTTTTCAGTGTAAAATTATTACTTATGTTTAAACGTCAAAACGTTTTCACTTATTGTTAAGTCCAAAGAGAATTGGACTATTGTTTGTTTTTTATTATTGTTTTGTGTTGTTTTATTTGGTTACTGACCAGCAATAAACAACACTTTAAAATATAAGGAGTTTTCATGTGATTTTTCTAAACTAGCAGTGTTTTGAAATTAATAAATGCATAATAATCATGATAACCGTAATTATTCCTCAGACTATAATCGCACAACCAAAATCTATAATCGTTGCATCACTACTCTGAGGTCAACCTGGGTTGGGTTGCCAGGTGTGTGCAAAGCACTTGATTTCCAGTTTAAATCCAATCATGCCTCCAATCTTCAGTGCTAATATCACGCTCAATCATAACATCACAACTCACCAGACAACTTTTCACCTCAACGAGAAATCTCATCGCGTTTTAATCTCACGAGATCTTGTCACATCCCTACTGAAAATGTTTGGTTTGGAAGATCCAAGTCGTTGAATAATTAACAGAAAGCTGGTTGTTTTGTGAATTACTCCTCCTGTAATATCGTTCAGGTGTATGAACACGGATCTGACCTCCTCTTCAATAATCCAACTCTTTTTTTTTCCAGCTGGACTCTTTATTTTCACGTTCAGCTTTCAATTAGCCTAGTGAACGTTTCCAACACTTTGGCACGATGGTTTTATAGGCCAGCGCCTTCAGCATTAATGGCACCAGCAACATCGGCGAGTGATAAACCATCTGGCCTTCCTCCCGAAGAGACAGAGCACGCTTAATGGAGTGAAAAAGTAAAAGCAATTAATGTCGCATTAATATAATGATAATAATGCTCGGCTGAGGGGAGTCGAGGCCAGTGGCGAATCAGAGAAAGAGATGATCAGTGTCTTCATCTACACTGGAAAAAAGAAGTTCTCCTCTTAAGGCGTGGTGGTTGCAAACAACTTATATGAGCTGAACTTAAAACAAATTCAATTTAGTAATGTTCAACTTCAGCCTATATAAATTGTTTGCAACAACTTGTCTTAAGGTTGCACGGTGGCTCAGTGGTTAGCACTGTGGCCTCACAGCAAGAAGGTCCCTGGTTCGAGTCCCGGCTGGGCCAGTTGGTGTTTCTGTGTGGAGTTTGCATGTTCTCCCCTAGTTGCCGTGGGTTTCCTCTGGGTGCTCTGGTGAGTGTGTATGGGTGTTTCCCAGTACTGAAAGGGCATCTGCTGCGTAAGACATACGCTGGAATAATTAGTGGTTCATTCCACTGTGGGGACCCCCACATAAACTAGAACACTGAACACCTTCTATTTATTAGTATATGTTTATTTTTCTGTGGGTAAAGTTGTTGACTCCTGTTGGTGTCGTCAATCTAGCAACCTGTGCTTGCGTTTGTTTTGAACCAGGCGTGCAATACCTAGTTCAACCACTGGGTGTCAAACTTACATTCAGCATCTTTAAAGTGTTTTAATTACACTGTTCAAAAGGCTGGCTTTCACACTATTCCATCACGTTGTCCCAAAACCAATCGATTAAGTTTTTACAAATGTAAGTAAAACAATTAGGTTGTCTCCAAAAAACTCAAGTATTGTGTTGATTCAGAAGAATTAAGTAGATTGAAGAAGAAGTGTATCTATAAATGTTTTCCATATTAATTGATTCAATTAATATTTTAATTGTCTATAAAGGGCGCCGCGGTGGCGCAGTGGGTAGCACGATCGCCTTACAGCAAAAAGGTCTCTGCTTCGAGTCCCGGCTGGGCCCATTTGGCGTTTCTGTGTGGAGTTTGCATGTTCTCCCCGTGTTGGCGTGGGTTTCCTCCGGGTGCTTCGGTTTCTCCCACAGTCCAAACACATGCGCTATAGGGGAACTGATCAACTACACTGGCCGTAGTGTATGAGTGTGTGTGTGTTTCCCAGTACTGGGTTGCTGCTGAAAGGGCATCTTCTGCGTAAGACATATGCTGGAATAGTTGGCGGTTCATTCCACTGTGGTGACCCCTGATAAACAAGAACACTGAACACCTTCTGGGCGATGCAGTGGCGCAGTAGGTAGTGTTGTCACCTCACAGCAAGAAGGTCGCTGGTTCGAGCCTCGGCTCAGTTGGCGTTTCTGTGTGGAGTTTGCATGCTCTCCCTGCGTTTGCTCTGGTTTCCCCCAGTCCAAAGACATGCGGTGCAGGTGAATTGGGTAGGCTAAATTGTCCGTAGTGAATGAGTGTGTGTGAATAAGTGTGTGTGGACGTTGCAAGTGGAAGGGCATCCGCTGAATAAAAATGTGCTGGATAAGTTGGCGGTTCATTCCGCTGTGGTGACCCCAAATTAATAAAGGGACTAAGCCGAAAAGAAATTGAATAAATGAATGAATGAACACCTATGTATTAGTGTTTGGGTAAAGTTGTTGGTGATGAGCACTGGTTTATTATTTGACTTTCTCATGGCAATTCGTTACTTTTAGATTTAGTGGCTAATTCATATGAATTTATGCAGCCTCTTTTGTACAGTTTAGTGATTGCTCTTCTCCCCTTGGGTTTAGGGGTGGGGTTTGGGGCCACGCCTTCTTTTCAAAATCCTCATTTTTGTATGACTGAACTCACCACATGCTTATGTTTGTGTTGTAACAAAGGTATGATGTGCAATGTTAGGGGCCGTTCACATTGTTGTGATCGCAAGCTTGTTCTTTCCAATGGAGGTGAGATTCAGTGTGCAAAAACCCTGAGTTTACATGTTCTCCCCGTCCTCATGCGAGTCTCACCCGAGTTCCTTCGTTTCCTCCCATCATCCAAAAACATGCAACTTGAGTTAATTGACTAATCCAAATCGGCACCACAGACATGCTACTAGCAGGGGCGTAGCAACTGAGAGGGTGTGTGAAATGTCCCCCTCACTTTTAGAAACAGCCATTTAAAAACACCAATCACCCCCCCCCCCCCCCCCACACACACACACACACACAATTTTAAAATGTCCTCTACACCCCTGGCTACTAGTAGTTTTCTCTTCATAGCAATCCCTTTGTTCATTAGCTACTACAGCATGGGAGTTCGAGATCTACCAGAGCTCAAACCCCCCTCTCGCCTTGCAAACAGGAGGGAGCCACAGGCTCAAGGATCTTCTGAGCTCAGGGCTCTCTCCCGGGACAGCATGCCAAACAAGCTTTATAATCAGTCATCAGCTGAGTGCATGCAAACTCTTGAAACAAATACACCACAACGACGTTACCTAGACTTGTCATAAATCCGTCATAAACATGAATGGGGTGAGGGCATAATAATCGTGTCATCAATTTTAAATAAAAGTTTTCCCACAACGGCACACATTAAATTGGTCACCCCAGATAAATGCCATTAATTATTCACAGATTATTATTGGTATTATGATTTTTTTTAATGTGCCATGGCAAATAATTGTTCTGTGTACTAAAACAAATGTTATTTCAGAGTCCTCATCCACGTTCTCCCTGTATCTGTTCTGGTAAAGCAGCAATTTTATGGTTATAGGAATATTCACGGCTCAGTTTTTCTGCACTGACACTGTTGTTTTCTCTATCAGTGTGTGTGTGTGTGTGTGTGTGTGTGTGTGTGTACGTGTTTGGGGCTAATCACGTCTGCGCTGTGTCTCTGTCTCCTTCTATCTGGTGACCCGTGTGTGTCGGTGTCGCCCCTCTCTATCAGTGTTAATTTCACTACATCTCCAGGGTGGCTTATATTGGAATATCTTAAGCAGCGAGCCGCATTAGCATAGCGTGATGGATGCGCTGGAATCTCAGGCCAGATAATGGCCACACTTAGCATTTTAAACTAAGCGGCTCCATCCATTCTCATACAGCACTATTAAACCCCATCACGCGGCGAGATCGCCTGCTGATGATGTCACCAGAGGGCGCTGATGATGTCATCATAAACAATCATCGCAATGGGTTATTCGTCACGCTCAAGATTGAGCTAAATGGATATCAATATGAAGACAAAACTGGATTTGTTTGCTTTCAAGGCTAACCAAAAACAACATCATTAACTTGGTTGATAGTTTGGTTACTTATTAGTATTAAACCGGCTTCCCTAAAATTGATTAATTTTCTTTATAGACAATTGATTCATTTCGGCTTAGTCCCATATTAATCAGGGGCCGCCACAGTGGAATGAACCGCCAACTTATCCAGTATATGTTTTACGCACTGGATGCCCTTCCAACTGCAACCCATCACTGGGAAACACACTCGTTCACACTACGGCCAGTGTAGTTGATCAGTTCCCCTATAGCGCATGTGTTTGGACTGTGGGGGAAACCGGAGCACCCGGCGGAAACCCACGCCAACACGGGGAGAACATGCAAACTCCACACAGAAATGCACACTGACCCAGCCGGGACTCGAACCAGCGACCTTCCTGCTGTGAGGCCAGAGTGCTAACTACTGAGCCACCGTGCCGCCCTACCCTGATCAAGCATTTATTTGTGATTTTGGGTGAGCTGCTGTATCCCTTTAACACGTCTGTCATCAGAAGAATACCATAGTACAGAAAAACCCCACTGAAACACACCCGGATCAGTGAGAATGAGAGCGAGCAGGTGTGTGAGATGTTATTTCATACAGCGGCACACACATTAATGCACGGCTTTCTGCTGTCACATAAAGAGCGGCTGTGATTTACTGTCATTGATCAGCGCCTGACAGCTTTGTAGATGCATCAGCACATCTTACAGACTCCAGATCAGAGTGTTTCACCGCGTAACCGAGTGTGTCACCCAACAACAAAGAGCTGAATAAAAGTAAGAGCATTATTGGGTAGCACTTTACTTGAAGGGGGCGTTCATAAGAGTGTCACGACACCTTCATAATCAGGACACAACACATGCTTATTATTGGCTCAGTTCTGTCATTTGTAGAGGTGACATTGTTTGAGAGGTCTTTGTTATGACAGCTTGACATTACCAAGGTACATAAATCTGTCATAAACATGACTGCCATGAGGTCACAATGCATGTCATGAATAATTTTTCACGCACATTCTTGTTGAAACTAACAAATAATCATATTAGATTACAAACAACCCAACGAGTTGTTTAGCATGTGTGCATCGCTGCTGTTTCGTTTACACATGTAATATTTTTTCCCCGAGGCGATTTAAAGCAAAATACACAATGGCACTCAATCAAACACATATACAATGATGAGGAACATGGTTACTTACTGAGTTATTAACGCACAGCAATGCCACATGAAGAAAGGGCGGACTTTGAAGGAATAAGCAAAGTGAGGAGAGATCCATTATAGTGCACTGGACAAGTCTGACCATGTTCCGCTCATGCGTGAGCGAGGCAGGCAGTTTTGTACAGCTACGTCATTTATTAGCTTAAAGACAGCGGCCTAATTTAGACATCGGATCGATAATGATAATCTTAAAAATAGCATTTATCGGCCGATAATGATATGGCCGCCGATATATTGTGCATCCCTACATAAATCTGTCATAAACATGACTGTCATGAGGTCATAATAATTGTGTCATGACTAATTTTTTAGCACTTTACTTGAAGGGGACGCTCTTAAGGCTTTTATAATGACGTGTGCTTATGACAACTGGCTCAGTTGGCTGTCATGTTAAATGCACGATGATATTGTTTGAGATGTCTTTGGTACGGAACCCCGGAAGAGACGTAGTGGAGGAGGAAAAAAATTGGCTGGGTGAAAAAAAAAATGGGTGAAAGAAAAAAATGGGTGGGAGGAAAATATATATTTCTAAGTTTTTGCGTTCTCTCGCAAAGTTTTGCGTTCCCTCGCAAAAATGTTTAGCATTCTCTTGCAAAACTGTTTCTCCACACACACTTCCTGTTCACTTCACTCATGTAAAACCTCCCGTTTTTGCCGAAATTCTCCCGTATTTTAGCATTCTATCCCACTTTCTTTACATTAAATCTGTGCGTCGATCGTCGCCTTTCATATGCAACCTCTGAACCAGTGAATGCATGTATAAGCGCTGACTGACAGACGCGCTCTGTACAATAAACTGATCCCAGATCAGTGTCTGTACACGCCATTTAAAGGGACACTTCTGTTATCAAACAAGTGAGCAGCAAATGAATCTTATGTTTTGTTTAGTTTGATAACAGAGGTGTCTCTGTAAGAATGCACAGATCAATAATGAAAGCAGTCCATTACTTTAGAAACTGTTTGTGCTCATTAAAGAGAAAATAAGCTGTTTAAAATAAAACATGCAGGACGGAGATGTTTACATATTTTTCAGTGTACCTGTCTGTTTAAACATACACCTGCTCCTCTGTGCTCCTCTGTAAGTGGCGGGTACAGACACTGATCTGGGAACGGTTTATTGTACGGAGCGCATCTGTCAGTCAGCACTTATACATGCATTTTCAGAGGTTGCATATGAAAGGTGACGATCGACGCACAGATTTAATGTAAAGAAAGTAGGATAGAATGGTAAAATACGGGAGAATTTCGGCAAAAACGGGAGCTTTTACATGAGTGAAGTGAACAGGAAGTGTGTGTGGAGAAACAGTTTTGCGAGGAAACGCAAAAACTTAGAAATATATATTTTCCTCCCACCTATTTTTTTTTTTCACCCAGCCATTTTTTTCTCCTCCACTACATCCCTTCTGGGGTTCCGTACTTTGGTATGAAAAACTTGACAAATACATTATAACGTCTTTGTCAGAATTAGCTTAAATTGTCATAAATCTGTCATAAACATGATTGCTATGAGGTCAAAATAATTGTTATGAATTTTTTAGCACTTCTCTTGAAAGGGGCGCTCATAAGTGCGCTTTATATATATTTATACAACAGTTCTGTCTGGTTCTTGAATCTGATTGGCTGATAGCCGTGCGATATTTTGCCAGTAACATCACACAAAGGCCTCTTCACCCTTCACCTAGTGTATTACTCCGCCCACATACAGCCAGCAACAAGCAGAGAGACACGACAGTTTGACAAATATTACAGCTGTTAGATAACGAAACGTACTTTTGAGGCTTTTTTAGTGGAGAATGTAGTTGTTTAGATTGCAACTATGCAGTTTATTTGTAATGATAGTGCCTATTTTAAAATATTTTATCCATAACTATACTGAAAATAAAAATAGTCGTTTATAGTTACTATATAGTTACTATAGTAGCTTATAGTTACTAGTTCTATTGGATTGCAACCCCTGGGGTAATTACATTATATTAAAGGCAGCAATAGCATCAGATGTATTTTGATTTTATAACATCAGGTTATACTTTCTGGCACATTTAAAGCACTGACACAAATTTAATTGGTGTGTCTGCGTCATTGCATGCAAGGTTTCTGTATTTATAACCACCTCAGAGGATATTGGGAGTCGCGAGTCACTAGCATTGTTATTTTGGGGGTCGCGGGCTGAAAAGTTTGGGAACCCCTGTAGTAGACCAACCAAAGACGGTTGATGTTTTCTATCCACAAGATGGTGACAGAACCGCATAATAAGCCCTTACGCTTAGAAGATTATAACACCCACCCCCCCTCTTTGGTATAGTCTGTAAACACCCCCGGGTTGCCAACTTTGGTACAGTACCCGATCGCAGTGGCAGCCCAAAACCCGCTGCATCCTATCCCGGTTCTCAACAGTGTTATAGGATATATGCCGAGCTAGTATTTTTTTCAATACTGATAAGCTTCCGGTGACCCATTTTTGTGATTTGTTTTCCATTTTATACATGTTTTATATCATATTATTTTTTTTACATTTTAAGGAAAGTGATGGTACTTTTATTTAAGTATTAAGCATTTCCACCACTGCTGACCAATCAGAGTGGAGTATGTTCTTGTAAAGACAGGAGCTGATGCTGCAATTCATTCAATTAAATTTTTGACCTACATTTTGAGAGACCAAAAAACTAAATGAGCTTTAAAATAGCAGCTGCACTTTAATATTTGATGGTCATTAATGGTATCCTCAGTGTTATCAACATGTTGATGCTTACAGTGTGACGGCCACATGCAAAAAAAAAAAGCCTTTGCATTTTGTGAGGATCTGCTCATGCATTCATTCTGCCGTTCCTCCACCCAGATGGCTCATAAAATCAGATGCATAGGGATGGATTGTGCAATACGAGACAAACAAGGAGATTAATTTAATGGTGCGCGTGCAGATGAAGCAGCAGTAATGACAAGACCTCTCAACAGTGCTCTGATGAAGGTGTGCGCGTGCATATGTGTGTGTGTGTGTTGCAGGAAAACGTCCCAGCACTCCACAAATGATGGATAGCAACAGTAGGAAGAACAAAACCAAGCATTGCTCATGCTGTCACCACAATGAAACAGCTACATAACAGCATTTGGTCACAATGCAAGCGGCAGCGACGGCACGCCATCATGCCACTTCTACTGGAAGTCAAAGACTCCATCCATCATGCGTCTGCTCCCTTTAGCATTTGACTGTGCGCAGCGCAAGATACTGTACTCGTCTTGCAAGGGACTTCCAGAGTCGCTTTAATCCATTTATTTTGGTTGCCATTGTTTCAGTAGCGTTGCTTTTTCACTCAGAAGTGCTCGTAGACAGGAAATATACTGAGTCGGGCTGCACAAGCGTCAGTATCGCAACGTGATCATTCACAATAGTCAAACCAAACAAATTAAATTTAGTTATCTTCAACTTAATTTGTTTGATTAAATTCAGCCCATATAAGTCGTTTGCAACTACTTACCTTAAAATAAATGTATAAATCCAATTCATCTTTTTTTTTAGTGTTTCAATGTTGAGTTAGTATTATATTTATCCTCTGTATGGGTTTTAGAGGCCTGTGACTGTAAAAAAAAACATTCAGGCATCATATATTGTACCATCTGTAACTTTAATTACGTTTCAACGCCAACTGACCCAGCCGAGGCTCAAACCAGTGACCTTCTGGCTGTGAGACGACAGAGCTACCCACTGCGCCACCAGCTCACCCTCTGATTAATCAGAGTATAACTATTTGACCAATCAGAGCATTAAGGGTGAATTATTGCCATCTGATCAATCAGAGGAGAGTATGACCATCTGACCAAGAGCAGAGCCATCTGTACTCTGACTAATCAGAGTACAGTCTGGTCATCTGACCAATCAGAGTGAAGCATGGCCATCTGACTAATCAGAGTACAGTATGGTCATCCGACCAATCAGAGTGAAGCATGACCATCTGACTAATCAGAGTAAAGTATGGCCATCTGACCAATCAGAGTGGAGCATGGCCATCTGACCAATCAGAGTAAAGTATGGCCATCTGACCAATCAGAGTGGAGTATGACCATCTGACCAATCAGAGTGGAGTATGGCCATCTGACCATTCAGAGTGGAGCATAGCCATCTGACCATTCAGACTGGAGCATGACCATCTGACCAATCAGAGTGGAGTATGACCATCTGACCAATCAGAGTGGAGTATGACCATCTGACCAATCAGAGTGGAGTATGGCCATCTGACCATTCAGAGTGGAGTATGACCATATGACCGATAAGATCAGCGAATGGCCCGCTCACAATTAAGAGTGAAGTATGGCCATCTGACCAATAAGAGCAGATTATAGCCATCTGACCAATCAGAGGAGAGTACAGCCGTCTAACCAATAAGAGCAGAGTATAGCCATCTAACCAGTCAGAGCATGGTATGGCCAGCTGACCATTAAATGAGGAGAATAGCCATTTGACCAATCAGAGCGGAGTATAGTCATCTAACCAATCCAAATGATCCTTTCGTGCTGTTTACTGTCAGACAATGTGATGCTAATAGCAGGTGACTTTCACAGATATTAATGGCACATGTAAAACAAAACAAAAGGAAACCGTGATGAGGGAAGCAGGCCATTGGATATAATATGGAGCCATTGTTCTGTAGTGAAGCGCAGGCTTAAGAGTCCTCCGAGTCGCTGTTTTAATCAGCTCTGCTTGTGTTGGGAAAACTCAGTGTTACGCCGCAGCCAGTGACCCTGCAGTCGCCAATGACAAACGCCCGCTCTATCTACAGCCTCCCAAAACCACCCAGGAATACAGCAACCCAAGAGCCGGACCCCGCCGTCCAGAGGAAAACAGCCCACCGTTAATACAGCCGGGGGCAAATGAACGGCGCGGGACGGCTACGGGCCATTCAGGGCATTCCTAAAATTAAAAGTTATAGTCTATTAGCCTGCGTTTGGTAGCTGAGCACGCACCCATGCCTAGCGTAGCCGCTAATGGGAAAAGATGTGTGGAAGTGTATGATTTATGGGTGCATGCGAGCAGGGGTGGAATAATTTGGTGCAGAACGGGTACTTACTGAACGGCAACAACTCGGCTACTTATCCGTACTTTCTGGTGATAAATTAGCTCTTGCTTAAAGTGGCCCAGGACCCATTTTTCATTTTGATTACTACACTTGATATCTCTTTCTTTCGCACTCTTTCTATGTCAGCATTGGTCCTTAGCATTTTTCGTGTGTGTGTGTGTGTGTGTGTGTGTGTGTGTGTGTGTATGGAGGCAGTGTGTGTTTAAGTAAACCCTCTCTGCTTCACTCAACCTCTTTTTTTTATCAACATCCCTATGTAGGGCTCTTCTTCGATCTCTCCCTATCCAGTGTCCACATTCACAGGGATCCTTCACAGGAATGCCACTTTGTCCTCATGTCATTTTAACCAATGTTTTCCTGAATTCCCTGCTGAAATAAGCAGCACACCAGCATCAAAGCATAGCAGGGAATTATCTTTACAAATACATACATAACACGAAAAGATATCCTCAAATTCTAGTTCTAGGAATTCGATAGACCCAGTGTCCCACAATAAACCTGCTGATTGGGTGTTGTCCAGTGCTGTGTCCTGCATATGGATCTCTCTGTGGTTTTGGCTCATTGACTGTCGCCAGCTCATCCCGCTGCCAGAAGACTGGAGCCCTGTCATTCAGCCGTGACCCCGTCCGGGACCTTCCCCTACTGGGACAATGTTCCCATTGATCCGGGCCGGGCCGGAGTGACAGGACGCCGCCTCCATCAGGGAAATAAGCAGGTAAAATATTAAGTTATGGCGGCAGGTTGCAATCAATAAGCAGCCCTGTGACGGAGGTGGGCTTTGAGGTTATTCAGGCCCTCATAATGCAATTGAGGGATCCGAAACACAAGAGGATCTAGCCCAGACATCGGCCGTCCCATCCAGACCAAACCCATGGCTTTTCATTTATCATCACTCTTTTAGGACTACCTGCAGACCAATTCATTCAGATATCAACTAGACATATGCTGATGCTCAATAAATCAATCCTGGAGTCTGAATTATTTGCTCCCTATACATTTTTTCCTAATAGTTTTAATAACTCATCTCTAATATCTGATGACTTTTTTTTGCCATGATGACAGTAAATAATAATAGAGTAGATATTCTTCAAGACACTAGTATTCAGCTTAAAGTGACATGTAAAGGCTTCACTAGGGTAATTAGGGTAAAGTTAGGGTAATTAGGCAAGTCATTGTATAACAGTGGTTTGTTCTGGAGACAATCCAACACTAATATTGCTGAAGGGGTCGTTTCTGGAGACTGCAATTTACGTGGCCGGAGGTACGTACGGACGCGTTTAGTTTTTTTCAAACGAACGCTGCGGGGAGGTGTGGCGCCGCTCCGCCCCTCCTCTTTGCGCTCGCCGGCCGCCGGCTCGCCTCCAAGTTGAGGGCTTTCCCGATGCAACCAGTTTGTCCGCTTAGCTCACAGCGTTGCGTCGGTGGAGCGGAGGCACCGGAGGAGGAGGAGGAACCGGCCGCAGGGACGACGACCGGGATCGAGTCCGGGGAACAGCGGTTCCAGAAATCAGGTAAGATGAAAAAGGGAATCCGAAAAATAAGGGCGAGAATGTGGCGGGATCCGAAAACGCGGTCGAAATCGAAGACAAGGGATTTTGGTTTTTTTTTGTTTTTTTGTTTTTCTGGACGGCTTTTGCAAACCTTCGCTCGAGAAAGAGGAGGGGCGGCCGGGGCGGCTGATCCGGCGGCTTTTCCCGCGTGAACAGCGCGGGCGCGAACGGCGCGTGCTCCCGAGAGGCGCCCGAGACGCGAAAAAGCGCGCACAGCGGCAAACATTATAGAAAATACTGTGAACAATTCCTAAACTTTGTGAAACATCATTTAGGATATTAAAATATCATATTAAAATTTGAAGCATGACGGTAAAACATGAACGTGGTTATGAATATATTAAAATGTGTTTGTTTGTAGTCAAAATTCAAAATAATGACAAAAATACTAATTTGTGGATCTCCTGACTTCCGGGTTCGGCAATACTGCTGTTGTTGCAGGTGTATTCTGGGAAATTTTCTTACCCCTTGGTTTCAAGTGTGGTCCTGAAAAATCTTCGTTCAAAGGGCTATTCACCCCTTCCCCTTAGCCCTACGCCTTCAAGCTAAAGAGAATTGGGATTTATACTTCTGCGTCAAACGCCAGCGTATGCTACGGCGCTGACGCATAGCCCTTCGCCGTGGCCGTTACTGACGTGTACCTCTCAAAAAATGTAACTACACGTCGCAACGACGCGTAGCGCAAGCTCTGTGATTGGTCGGCTTGGTAGCGCTGACGAGTCTGAGCGGGACCGAGAGCCGCGTGAATGGTGCGAGCCTGATGGAGCGATTGTTTACAAGTGTGGAGTCCCGTGAAGGAGCTCCTGATGGAAAGTTTTGTTTTGTGTTTACCTCATAGTTAAAGTTGTTGCACGTCCGCCGGTTCCTGCCTCAAAATGAGCGAGTTTAAGCCACTTGTACATCCTGGAAGTGTTCAGGAAAACAAAACAGCAGCGAAGAAACTCGACACAGAGGAACATTAACACCTCACTGCCCACTAGCGTTTCAGAAGTGTTAATGCAGACCGACAGAGACAGCGCACAGAGGTATAAATGCACAGCCACGCGCGTTGCATTTGCCATGGGTTACGCCGGTCACTTGACGCAGAAGTATAAACCAGGCTTTACACCTCGGCGTGTACGCACAAAATGAGGTGTAGGGGTAGCTGTCAGGTGCTAACATTGTCTTAGCTGAAGCTCAACACACACACAAATCTGTTAAAATCTCAAAAAAAAGTCCTCCAGGGTTTCTTGAACCTTTAATTGAGGGAACTAAACATGAGTTATGCATGCGACCAAAAACATCTGCAAGTTTACGGTATACAAAAATACTTCATCAGCGATGCCAGACACAATGCACTCAAATGGAGCGAGTGATGTCACTGTGAGGGGTGGGGTTAGGTGAGCCCATTAAAAAGCATTGGACGCAGCTCAGATTGCACTGCACCAGGTCTGCATCCAGACCCCTCTCACTTGTGTTCAGTAAATCAGAAATAATAGTTTGAAACACTGACAGGGACATTTTGAGTGTGTTTACAGTACTGTAAAGAAAGAGAGTTTCTCTATTTTGGTTTTTCATGGCAAGGTTGACTTTCCATGAAAATGACTCTCATATAAACATACTGACTATAGGAAACTCTCTCCACCGCACCAGAACAATGCAGTATTGCAGTCATTTGTCTTGTTGTTGGCCTGTGGGACAAAAGTCGCGCCGTCCCGGCCCTTACAGAGCCCTGAGTGTCCCTGAGTGCCGCTGACGGACGCCTCACAGCCCACCCCGCGCCGCAGCGCTGATAAAATGTTAATGTAATTAACAGATAATGACTGTTGTTTTAGCTGTCGATACAGGATCAGACTCCCACAAAGTCACATTCAGATATCTGCCAGCCTTTGTTGAATTCAATTATTTCCCGAACACTCCCCTTCACCTGTCTGCACGGCCGCGGCTCCTCCTACCTGTCTGTGTGCATGTCTGTGTGTGTTTGTGTGTGTGCGTGTGTGTGTGTGTGTTCATCCCAAAATCAGCCACATCATTGATGTCCTGCTAGAACATGGACAGAGGTGGTAGCAGTGGTGTAGGGGTGGGAGGGGTCAGTTGTCAGTTGGGTTTGTATAATGGTTATGCATTCACGGTTTTTGGTTTGATTCGGTTTACTTTGTAATAAAAATCCCATATACCTTACATCAGCATAAAATAAAATAGATATATAATCAACTGTTTACTGCATTTTTTTTAAATAGTTCTTCTCAAGGTCATCATTCTACTTTCATTCTTAGTGTTTTAACCCTTGTGTGCTGCTGTCCGGGGTGTTTTCAGCCACTCTGGGGTGATTTTGAGTCTTAATTTGGTCAAAACTTTCTCTGTGTTTCAGCATATGAAATGATCTTTACTGACAAATTTTTATGAAACACATTTTTGGGAAAATTTTTTGAAAATTAAAAAAAATAACTCAACAATACACTCTGTGCAAATTGACTCCCCTTTCGTTATGTTGGGGACTGTTTTTGCCCAGTTGACTTCCATTATATTCACATTTTTTATTGCAAATCCATGACAGCAGATAATCATGCATTCTTGATTGCTGGTGGTTTTTGCTCTTGGGAAGAGGTGCGATTCATAATTTTTACAATTGCAGTGCAAAAAAAAGCTTAGTTCTTGGCTTTTATATGGAGTTATTTGGAATATACACTCACTGGCCACTTTATTAGGTGTCATTAGTACCAGGTTGGACCCCTTTTACCTTCAGAACTGCTTTAATCCTTTATGGCGTGGATTTAACCAGTCACTGGAGATATTCCTCAGAGATGTTGCTCCATATTGTCATGATAGCATCACACAGTTGCTGCAGATTTGTCGGCTGCACATCCATGATGCCAATCTCCCGCTCCATCACATCCCAAAGCTGCTCTATTGGATTGAGCTCTGCTGACTGTGGAGGCCATTTGAGCACAGTGAACTCATCGTCATGTTCAGCAGTCTGAGATGATTGAGCTTTATGACATGCTGCGTTATCCTGCTGGAAGTAGCCATCAGAAGATGGAGACACTGTGCTCATAAAGGGATGGACATGGTCAGCAGCAATACTCAGGTAGGCTGTGGCGTTGATGCTCAATTGGTACTAATGGACCCAAAGAAAATCTCCCCCACACCATTACACCACCACCACCAGCCTGAACCGCTGATACAAGGCAGGATGATCCATGCTTTCATGTTGTTGAGGCCGAATTGTGAGCCGAGCATCCGAATGTGTCAGCAGAAATGGAGACTCATCAGAGCAGCAACGTTTCTCCAATCTTCTATTGTCCAGTTTTGGTGAGTCTGTGTGAATTGTAGCCTCAGTTTCCTGTTCTTAGCTGACAGGGCACTAGCAAGGGATTGAAAAGAACCTTTACTCTATATTATCTTACTTTTTTTTTACTAAATTAGTGTCGATGTATTGTCCTTGGCGGCGCAGTGGGTAGCACGTTCGCCTCACAGCAAGAAGGTTGCTGGGTCGAACCTCGGCTCAGTTGGCGTTTCTGTGTGGAGTTTGCATGTTCTCCCTGCGTTCGCATGGGTTTCCTCCGGGTGCTCCGGTTTCCCCCACAGTCCAAACACATGCGGTACAGAGATGTTTCCCAGAGATGGGTTGCGGCTGGAAGGGCATCCGCTGCGTAAAAACTTGCTGGATAAGTTGGCGGTTCATTCCGCTGTGGTGACCCCGGATTAATAAAGGGACTAAGCTGACAAGAAAATAAATGAATGAATGTATTGTCCTTCAGACTGAACATGATCGACTACACTGCATTTTCTAGACAAGCAAAAAATAGTGTCTTGTTTTTAGAAATAATGAGTCAAAACTAAGTGAGTTTTTCATTAAAACAAGTAAAATAATCTGCCAATGGGGTAAAAGAACTAATCTTATTTCAACATTATTATTTAACTGACCCCATTGGCAGATTATTTTGCTTGTTTTAAGGGAAAAACTCAATTTTGACAGAAAACAGGTCAAGAAAATGCTTCTTGATTTAAGAATGTTGAGATATTATGACTAGAAACAAGCCAAAAACTCTGTAAGAAAAGCTTTTTTTTTTTTTGCAGTGTAGCCTACGAAGGCCACTTAGCAGGGCACTAGTGACGGATTGTAAGGGCTCTTAGTTAACTCCTGCAGTCCCAGCAGTGTTTGGAGGCGTCATAAATCATGCGATCGGAGCAGGCAGCCGCAGACACCCCTCTCACCTCAGACACGGACAGGGACGCCAGGCGCAAACAAGACAAATGTATTTATTTTGAACAGGAATCCACGCGGGGTCTATCAGGACGAGGGAAGTGCGGCCAGTGGCGCGGCTTTATTTGCACCGCTGTATTTTAATAAGCATCAAACCCAAACAAGATTAGGTGCTTCCAGTTTACAAAATGTCAGGGAAGGCAGCGCTATCAGTCATAATAAATGGGCTCATGCAAACGGTGGGGTCTTTACCATGCATAACAGTGTGTTTGGAGAGCATTGCGCAGATGCCAGGCGCTGATATGCAATTATTCTAAAGAGGATCAGAACGCCAGCGCCAGCCGGACGTTGCGCCAGCGCCGACCTGAGCGCTGCATTTGTCTTCAGGCGCTCGGAAAAGAACGATACCGGAATAATAATCGCCACTGCATCTTATATGAGCCGGACTGCTCTGGAAAATCATGCAAAATGGGAGTTGTGGCGTACAGAGATTGTTGTGATATGTTTGGTAAATGTTCACATTTCGCATGATGTTTCATAAGCTAGTTATGACTGTCTCCATGCATTGTGTCTGATGATATTTAGAGTTTTGTGATTATTTCTATTGTGCACATTGAAATCTGACAGAGAAAGCCAAGTACATTTCACAAACACCTCCAAAGTAAAGACTTATAACAGTATGTATAAAACCCACACATTATAAACACTACCTGACAAAAGTCTTGTGGCCTATCCAAGTTTTAGGAACAGCAAAAAATTACTTGACTTCTAGTTAATGATTTGGTGTCTTATATGAAAGGCGAAGGCCTCTAGATTTAGCTTATTTGACCACATATAAAATCTGATCATGCCTTGATGTTGACTGATTTGATGAGGACAGTGCGGTCTGACGCTGCTCAGACTAAAGTCTCATCACTGAACAGAATTAATGTCCAGTATAGAATATAAAGTCCTGCTGCAGTGGAGACAGAATGAATATTGTGTCTGACTCCATCATGAGCTTGAAGGACTGCATCCATACATCTCTGACATGACTCACATCACTGATTAATAAAGTCATCTGGAATGAAGAAGAAAGCCTTCAGCAGGATCCCAGAGCTCATCAAGAGTCTTTGTGTTCATCTTCAACACCTCCTCCTTCATCTTACCCCAGACATGCTTAATAATGTTCATGTCTGGTGACTGGGCTGGCCAATCCTTGAGCTTCTTTGCTTTCAGGAGCTTTGATGTGGAGGCTGAAGTATGAGCAGGAGCGCTATCCTGCTGGAGAATTGTCCCTCTCCTGTGGTTTGTAATGTAATGGGCAGCACAGATGTCTTGATCCCTCAGGCTGCTGATGTTGATCATCCACTCTGCAGATCTCTCGCACGCCCCCATACTGAATGTAGACCCTAAACCATGATTTCTCCTTCACCAAACTTGACTGATTTCTATGAGAATCTTGGTCCATGCTGGTTCCAGTAGGTCTTCTGCAGTATTGGTGATGATTGGGATGCAGATCAACAGATGATCCAGCAGAGAAACTCACCTTCTCACACTTTTCCAACTGATCAACTAGAAGTTACTTGTTGCTCTTACAACTGGGATCGGCCGCAAGTCTTTTGTGAGATAGTGTATATATACACCCACACAGTGTTCACCATTAGCCTGTATGTTTTTAAATATGTTCATATATATGCCATTTTGAATTAAAAAGCGGCAGTTTTATTTGTTTATATATGCAGAAAATAGAGTATAGGCTATTTGAGTTCTTGAAAAAGTGTGCTTTGATTTTGTTTTCCTAATTTTTTTATTATTTTATTTTAAATTTTCAGTTTACTAACAACATACAATACCCGATGGTCTTAAAACTTGATTTTTGTACAATATTAAAATATATACTTTTTTTAATAGGCTTATTTTACAAGTCTCTTTAGGGTTAAACAGTTGAGTTACCACAGCAAAATATACTCAGCCAATCTCCGTGTCTGGGGCACTATTAATCTCACTTTAGGCATCTCCCTTTAAAACAACAACAATAATAATAACTAGACAGTAAAGTTCGTCGAGACAAACTTTGAGGCTGGCTTGACAAAGCCTGTTGATAATAGTTTATTTAGTTTAAAAACAGTTTGAAAAAGTATAAGTAGCATGTTATTAGCATGATTCTAGTGATTCTAGCATAGATTAGCAAGTTATTAGCATGAATTAGCATCTTATTAGTACGATTCTAGCATGGATTAGCATGTTATTAGCATGATTCTAGCATGATTTAGCATGTTACTAGCATAATTCTAGCATGAATTACTGTGTTATAAGCATGATTGTAGTAAAATTAGCATGTTACTAGTGTTTTTCTAGCATGAATTAGCATGTTATTAGCATGATTCTTGTATGAATTAGCATGTCACTAGCATGAGTCTAGTATGAATTAGCATGTTACTAGCATGATTCTACTATAAATTAGCATGTTATTAGCATGATTCTAGCATGAATAAGCATGTTACTAGCATGATTCTAGCATGAATTAGCATGTTACTAGCATGATTCTAGTATGAATTAGCATGATTCTAGTATGAATTAGCATGTCATTAGCATGATTCTAGTATGAGTTAGCATGTTATTAGCATGATTCTAGCATGAGTTAGCATGTTACTAGCATGATTCTACCATAAATTAGCATGTTACTAGCATGATTCTAGGATGAACTGGCATGTTACTAGCATGATTCCAGTATGAATTAGCATGTTATTAGCATGATTCTTGCATGAATTAGCATGTTACTAGCATGATTCCAGTATGAATTAGCATGTTACTAGCATGATTCTAGCATGAATTAGCATGTTGCTAGCACGATTTTAGCATGAATTAGCATTATTCTAGCATGAAGTTAGCATGTTGTTAGCATGATTCTAGCATGAATTAGCATGTGCTAAGGTGTTGCTAGGTGGTTGCTAAGGTGTTGCTAGACGGTTGCTAGGGTGTTTTGAGTGGTTGCTAGGTGGTTGCTAAGGTGTTGCTAGGTGGTTGCTAAGGTATCCTAAGTGGTTGCTAGATGGTTGCTAGGGTGTTCTGAGTGGTTGCTAAGGCGTTGCTAGGTGGTTGCTAGAGTGTCCTGAGTGGTTGCTAGGTGGTTGCTAAGGTGTTGCTAGGTGGTTGCTAGGGTGTCCTGAGTGGTTGCTAGGTGGTTGCTAAGGCGTTGCTAGGCAGTTGCTAGGGTGTTATGAGTGGTTGCTAGGTGGTTGCTAAGGTGTTGCTAGGCGGTTGCTAAGGTGTCCCAAGTGGTTGCTGGGTGGTTGCTAAGGTGTTGCTAGGTGGTTGCTAAGGTATTCTGAGTGGTTGCTAAGGCGTTGCTAGGCGGTTGCTAGGGTGTCCTGAGTGGTCGCTAGGCCCTTACTAAGGCATTACTAGGCCGTTGCTAGGTGGTTGCTAGGCGGTTGCTAGGGTAATTTGGGTGGTTGCTAGGCAGTTGCTAGGGTACCCTGGTTGGTTACTAGGCAAACCTCACATACATGCTTGATAAAACATTTATACTTAGTAAGCATTTCTAGCAAGTTACAGTACTTGGCTAGTCAATATTAGCATGTAGCTAATCACTGCTAGCATGTGTAGCATTTAGGAAGTTCCGTTGGCTAGCATGAGTCAAACGAGCCAATCTCCAAGTCTCTACGATGTTCTGATGCTGAGATATAGCTGTTGATGAATGGTTGCTAGGGTACTCTGTTTTGTTGCTATGGGCGAGGTTACAGAGTGCACTTGAATGTGGTTGGCTGTCTAAGTCAAATGAATCAACCCCCATGTCTCTATGACACTGCTATGCAAAGATATGCATCTTGGCCTATTTTAATGGAAGTCTATGGAATCAATTTGGGGGCGTGGCTTGTGAGCTTCATTATCATATTGACATGCTCATTGGTTGTCTGAGTCAGATGAGCCATCCCCCAAGTCAATAGGACACTGCTAAGCAAAGATATGCATGTAGGCCAGTTATTAACATGAGTCTAGTATGAATTAGCATGTTACTAGCATGATTCTTGTACAAATTAGCATGTTTCCAGTATGAGTTAGCATGTCATTAGCATGATTAGCATATGAGTAGCATGTTGCTAGCATGATTGGCATGTCATTAGTATGTTAGAATTATAAGCATTTTATAGCACAGTTAATTACAGTCTATAGGCCAGTTGCTAGGGTGCAGTATGTAGTAGTTAGGGGTGTGGCTAGAAAGTTAAAAGGCCATCAGTGATTGGCTGCTGGCTAGACTGAGTTAAATAAGCTCAGCCATTAGTCTGTAGGACAGTCTGATGCAGAGTTATGAGCTCACAAAGTTTGATCCCATGTTAAGTCAATGAGAGTCTTTTGTAATGGAAGTCTACGGGACAGCTGCTAGGGTGCAGTATGTGGTAGTTAGGGGTGTGGCTAGAAAGTTAAAAGCTCATCAGTTATTGGCAGTTTGGTAGTCTGAGTTAAATGAGCTCAGCCATTAGTCTGTAGGACAGTCTGATGCAGAGTTATGAGCTCACAAAGTTTGATCCCATGTTAAGTCAATAAGAGTTTTTTGAATAGAAGTCTACGGGACAGTTGCTAGGGTGCAGTATGTGGTAGTTAGGGGTGTGGCTAGAAAGTTAAAAGGCCTTCAGTGATTGGCTGCTGGCTAGACTGAGTTAAATGAGCTCAGCCATTAGTCTGTAAGACAGTCTGATGGAGAGTTATGAGCTCACAAAGTTTGATCCCATGTAAAGTCAATGAGAGTCTTTGTAATGGAAGTCTATGGGACAGTTGCTAGGGTGCAGTATGTGGTAGTTAGGGGTGTGGCTAGAAAGTTTAAAGCTCATCAGTTATTGGTAGTTTGGTAGTCTGAGTTAAATGACCTCAGCCATTAGTCTGTAGGACAGTCTGATTCAGAGTTATGAGCTCACAAAGTTTGATCCCATGTTAAGTCAATGAGAGTCTTTTGAATGGAAGTCTATGGGACAGTTTCTAGGGTCCAAAAGTGGTTGCTAGGGCGTGGCTAGAAAGTTTAAAGGTGATCAGTCATTGGCAGTTTGATAGTCTGAGTTAAATGAGCCCAGTTAGAAGTCTGTGCGACAGTCTGACGCAGAGTTACGAGGTCACAAAGTTTGGTCCAATGTTAAGTCTATGGGATTTTTCCGACAGTCCCGGGACGTTTTTCGGAAAACCGAAAGTCGGATCAGTCTGAGGAGATATAGCAACCCGAGTCAGAATAGTTCGGAGGTCTGGTGTGAGTTTGGTGGTAATAGCTTGAAAGCTCTAGGAGGAGATGCGTTTTGTTTTTTAGTCTCAGAAGAAGAAGAATAACTAGATTATTAAAGTTCGTCGAGACAAACTTTAGGCTGGCTTGAGAAAGCTTTAATTTTTAAGTTTTAAAAAGCAATTTTAAGTTAAAAGTAGCTTAAAGTTTTAAAGCAGTTTTAAGTTAAGTTGCTTAAAGTTTTAAAGCAGTTTAAAGTTTAAAGTAGTTTAAAGTTTTAAAGCAGTTTAAAGTAGCTTAAAGTTTTAAAGCAGTTTTAAGTTTAAAGTAGTTTAAAGTCTTAAAGCAGTTTTAAGTTTAAAGTAGTTTAAAGTTTAGCATGATTCTAGCATGAATTAGCATGTTACTAGCATGATTCTAGCACAAAGTAGCATGAATTAGCATGTTACTAGCATAATATAGCATGATTCTAGCATGAATTAGCATGTTACTAGCATGATTCTAGCATGAACTAGCATGTTATTAGCATGATTCTAGCATAAATTAGCATGATTCTAGCATGAATTAGCACGTTTCTAACATGACTTAGCATGCTATAAGCATGATTTTCACATGGATTAGCATGCTACTAGCATGAATTAGCATGATTCTAGCATGAATTAGCATGTTACTAGCATGATTCTAGCATTAATTAGCATGATTCTAGCATGAATTAACATGTTGTTAGCATGATTCTAGCATGACTTAGCATGTTATTAGCATGATTCTAGCATGGATTAGCATGCTACTAGCATGATTCTAGCATGAATTAGCATGTTACTAGCATGACTCTAGCATTAATTAGCATGATTCTAGCATGAATTGGCATGTTGTTAGCATGATTCTAGCATAACTTAGCATTGTATTAGCATTTTTGTAGAATGGATTAGCATGCTACTAGCATGATTCTAGCATGAATTAGCATGTTACTAGCGTGATTCTAACATGATTCTAACATGAATTAGAATGATTCTAGCATGTATTAGCATGCTACTAGCATGATTCTAGTATGAACTAGCATGTTCTAGCATGATTCTAACATGAATTAGCATGTTACTAGCACGATTCTAGCATGAATTAGCATGATTCTAGCATGAA
>NC_133192.1:58555000-58587500 GCF_049306965.1 Danio rerio
GCTTGTGAGCTTCATTATCATATTGAGATGCTCATTGGTTGTCTGAGTCAGATGAACCATCCCCCAAGTCAATAGGACAATGCTAAGCAAAGATATGCATGTAGGCCAGTTATTAACATCAGTCTAGTATGAATTAGCATGTTACTAGCATGATTCTAGTACAAATTAGCATGTCATTAGCATGTTTCCAGTATGAGTTAGCATGTCATTAGCATGATTAGCATATGAGTAGCATGTTGCTAGCATGATTGGCATGTCATTAGCATGTTAGAATTATAAGCATTTGATAGCACAGCTAATTACTGTCTATAGGACAGTTGCTAGGGTGCAGTATGTGGTAGTTAGGGGTGTGGCTAGAAAGTTAAAAGGCCATCAGTGATTGGCTGCTGGCTAGACTGAGTTAAATGAGCTCAGCCATTAGTCTCTATGATAGTCTGATGCTGAGTTATGAGCTCACAAAGTTTGATCCCATGTAAAGTCAATGAGAGTCTTTTGTAATAGAAGTCTACGGGACAGTTGCTAGGGTGCAGTATGTGGTAGTTAGGGGTGTGGCTAGAAAGTTAAAACCTCATCAGTTATTGGCAGATTGGTAGTCGGAGTTAAATGAGCTCAGCCATAAGTCTGTAGGACAGTCTGATTCAGAGTTATGAGCTCACAAAGTTTGATCCCATGTTAAGTCAATGAGAGTCTTTTGTAATGGAAGTCTACGGGACAGTTGCTAGGGTGCAGTATGTGGTAGTTAGGGGTGTGGCTACAAAGTTAAAAGCTCATCAGTTATTGGCAGATTGGTAGTCAGAGTTAAATGAGCTCAGCCATTAGTCTGTAGGATAGTCTGTTTCAGAGTTATTAGCTCACAAAGTTTGATCCCATGTAAAGTCAATGAGAGTCTTTGTAATGGAAGTCTATGGGACAGTTGCTAGGGTGCAGTATGTGGTAGTTTGGGGTGTGGCTAGAAAGTTAAAAGCTCATCAGTTATTGGCAGTTTGGTATTCGGAGTTAAATGAGCTCAGCCATTAGTCTGTAGGATAGTCTGATTCATAGTTATGAGCTCACAAAGTTTGATCCCATGTTAAGTCAATGAGAGTCTATTGAATGGAAGTCTATGGGACAGTTACTAGGGTCCAAAAGTGGTTGCTAGGGCGTGGCTAGAAAGTTTAAAGGTGATCAGTCATTGGCAGTTTGATAGTCTGAGTTAAATGAGCCCAGTTAGAAGTCTGTGCAACAGTCTGACGCAGAGTTATAAGGGCACAAAGTTTGATCCAATGTTAAGTCTATGGGATTTTTCCGACAGTCCCGGGACGTTTTTCGGAAAACCGAAAGTCGGATCAGTCGGAAAAGATATAGCATAAAGAGTCAGACCAGTTTGGAGGTCTGGTGTGAGTTTGGTGGTAATAGTTTGAAAGTTCAAGGAGCAGATAGATTTTGAATTTTAGTCTCAGAAGAAGAATAAATAAAAACTAGACAGTAAAGTTCGTCGAGACAAACTTTGAGGCTGGCTTGACAAAGCCTGTTGGTAATAGTTTATTTAATTTAAAAACAGTTTGAAAAAGTATAAGTAGCATGTTATTAGCATGATTCTAGCATAGATTAGCATGTTATTAGCATGAATTATTATCTTATTAGTACGATTCTAGCATGGATTAGCATGTTATTAGCATGAATTAGCATGATTCTAGCACGATTTAGCATGTTACTAGCATAATTCTAGCATGAATTAGTGTGTTATTAGCATGATTGTAGTAAAATTAGCATGTTACTACCATGATTCTAGCATGAATTAGCATGTTATTAGCATGATTCTAGCATGAATTAGCAAGATTCTAGTATGAACTAGCATGTCACTAGCATGATTCTAGGATGAATTAGCATGTCACTAGCATGAGTCTAGTATGAATTAGCATGTTACTAGCATGATTTTAGTATAAATTAGCATGTTATTAGCATGATTCTAGCATGAATTAGCATGTTATTAGCATGATTCTAGTATGAATTAGCATGTCACTAGCATGAGTCTAGTATGAATTAGCATGTTACTAGCATGATTCTAGTATAAATTAGCATGTTATTAGCATGATTCTAGCATGAATAAGCATGTTACTAGCATGATTCTAGCATGAATTAGCATGTTACTAGCATGATTCTAGTATGAATTAGCATGATTCTAGTATGAATTAGCATGTTATTAGCATGATTCTAGTATGAGTTAGCATGTTATTAGCATGATTCTAGCATGAGTTAGCATGTTACTAGCATGATTCTAGCATAAATCAGCATGTTACTAGCATGATTCTAGGATGAACTAGCATATTACTAGCATGATTCCAGTATGAATTAGCATGTTATTAGCATGATTCTAGCATGAATTAGCATGTTACTAGCATGATTCCAGTATGAATTAGCATGTTACTAGCATGATTCTAGCATGAATTAGCATGTTACTAGCATGATTCTAGCATGAATTAGCATGTTATTAGCAAGATTCTAGTGTAAATTAGCATGTTTTTAGCATGACTGTAGTATGAATTAGCATGTTACTAGCATGATTCTAGTATGAATTAGCATGTCACATAGCATGCTTAGGTGGTTGCTAGGGTCTTCTGAGTGGTTGCTAAGTCGTTGCTAGGTAGTCTGTAGGGTGTACTAAGTGGTTGCTAGGTGGTTGCTAAGATGTTGCTAGGCGGTTGCTAGGGTGTCCTGAGTGGTTGCTAGGGGGTTGCTAGGGTGTTGCTAGGTGGTTGCTAAGGAGTCCTAAGTGGTTGCTAGGCGGTTGCTAAGTGTTGCTAGGTGTTTGCTAGGGTATTCTGAGTGGTTGCTAAGGCGTTGCTAGGCGGTTGCTAGGGTGTTCTGACTGGTTGCTAGGTGGTTGCTTAGGTGTTGTTAGGCGGTTGCTAAGGTATCCCAAGTGGTTGCTAGGTGGTTGCTAAGGTGTTGCTAGGTGGTTGCTAGGGTGTCCTGAGTGGTTGCTAGGTGGTTGCTAAGGCGTTGCTAGGGTGTTCTGAGTGGTTGCTAAGGTGTTGCTAGGCGGTTGCTAAGTGGTTGCTAAGTGGTTGCTAGGGTGTCCTGAGTGGTTGTTAGGTGGTTGCTAAGATGTTGCTAGGCAGTTGATAGGGTGTTGCTAGGTGTTTGCTATGGTGTTCTGAGTGGTGGCTAGGTTGTTGCTAGGCAGTTGCTAGAGTGCTCTGATTGGTTGCTAGGTGGTTGCTAAGGTATTCTTAGTGGTTGCTAAGGCATTGCTAGGCGGTTGCTAGGGTGTCCTGAGTGGTCGCTAGGCCCTTACTAAGGCATTACTAGGCCGTTGCTAGGTGGTTGCTAGGCAGTTGCTAGGGTAATTTGGGTGGTTGCTAGGCAGTTGCTAGGTTACCCTGGGTGGTTACTAGGCAAGCCTCACATACATGCTTGATAAAACATTTATACTTAGTAAGCATTTCTAGCAAGTTACAGTACTTGGCTAGTCAATATTAGCATGTAGCTAATCACTGCTAGCATGTGTAGCATATAGGAAGTTCCGTTGGCTAGCATGAGTCAAACGAGCCAATCTCCAAGTCTCTACGATGTTCTGATGCTGAGATATAGCTGTTGATGAATGGTTGCTAGGGTACTCTGTTTTGTTGCTATGGGCGAGGTTACAGAGTGAACTTGAATGTGGTTGGCTGCCTAAGTCAAATGAACCAACCCCCATGTCTCTATGACACTGCTATGCAAAGATATGCATCTTGGCCTATTTTAATGGAAGTCTATGGAATCAATTTGGGGGCGTGGCTTGTGAGCTTCATTATCATATTGAGATGCTCATTGGTTGTCTGAGTCAGATGAGCCATCCCCCAAGTCAACAGGACAATGCTAAGCAAAGATATGCATGTAGGCCAGTTATTAACATCAGTCTAGTATGAATTAGCATGTTACTAGCATGATTCTAGTACAAATTAGCATGTCATTAGCATGTTTCCAGTATGAGTTAGCATGTAATTAGCATGATTAGCATATGAGTAGCATGTTGCTAGCATGATTGGCATGTCATTAGCATGTTAGAATTATAAACATTTGATAGCACAGCTAATTACAGTCTATAGGACAGTTGCTAGGGTGCAGTATGTGGTAGTTAGGGGTGTGGCTAGAAAGTTAAAAGGCCATCAGTGATTGGCTGCTGGCTAGACTGAGTTAAATGAGTTATGAGCTCACAAAGTTTGATCCCATGTAAAGTCAATGAGAGTCTTTTGTAATGGAAGTCTACGGGACAGTTGCTAGGGTGCAGTATGTGGTAGTTAGGGGTGTGGCTACAAAGTTAAAAGCTCATCAGTTATTGGCAGATTGATAGTCGGAGTTAAATGAGCTCAGCCATTAGTCTGTAGGACAGTCTGATGCAGAGTTATGAGCTCACAAAGTTTGATCCCATGTAAAGTCAATGAGAGTCTTTTGCAATGGAAGTCTACGGGACAGTTGCTAGGGTGCAGTATGTGGTAGTTAGGGGTGTGTCTAGAAAGTTAAAAGCTCATCAGTTATTGGCAGTTTGGTAGTCGGAGTTAAATGATCTCAGCCATTAGTCTGTAGGACAGTCTGATGCAGAGTTATGAACTCAAAAAATTTGATCCCATGTTAAGTCAATGAGAGTCTTTTGAATTGAAGTCTATGGGACAGTTACTAGGGTCCATAAGTGGTTGCTAGGGCGTGGCTAGAAAGTTTAAAGGTGATCAGTCATTGGCAGTTTGATAGTCTGAGTTAAATGAGCTCAGTTAGAGTTCTGTGCGACAGTCTGACGCAGAGTTACGAGGTCACAAAGTTTGGTCCAATGTTAAGTCTATGTGATTTTTCCGACAGTCCCGGGACGTTTTTTGGAAAACCGAAAGTTGGATCAGTCTGAGGAGATATGGCATACCGAGTCAGACCAGTTTGGAGGTCTGGTGTGAGTTTGGTGGTAATAGCTTGAAAGTTCAAGGAGTAGATAGAGTTTGAATTTTAGTCTCAGAAGAAGAATAATAATAAAAAAATTAATAATAACTAGACAGTAAAGTTCGTCGAGACAAACTTTGAGGCTGGCTTGACAAAGCCTGTTGGTAATAGTTTATTTAGTTTAAAAACAGTTTGAAAAAGTATAAGTAGCATGTTATTAGCATGATTCTAGCATGATAAAGCATGTTACTAGCATGATTCTAGCATGAATTAGCATGTTATTAGCATGATTCTAGTATGAGTTAGCATGTTATTAGCATGATTCTAGCATGAGTTAGCATGTTACTAGCATGATTCTAGCATAATTAAGCATGTTACTAGCATGATTCTAGGACGAACTAGCATGATTCCAATATGAATTAGCATGTTATTAGCATTATTCTAGCATGAATTAGCATGTATTAGAATGATTCCAGTATGAATTAGCATGTTACTAGCATGAGTGTAGTATGAATTAGCATGTCATTAGCATGATTCTAGTATGAATTAGCATGTTATTAGCATGATTCTAGCATGAATTAGCATGTTACTAGCAAGATTCCAGTATGAATTAGCATGTTATTAGCATGATTCTAGCATGAATTAGCATGTTACTAGCATGATTCCAGTATGAATTAGCATGTTACTAGCATGATTCTACCATGAATTAGCATGTTACTAGCACGATTTTACCATGAATTAGCATGATTCTAACATGAAGTTAGCATGTTGTTAGCATGATTCTAGTATGAATTAGCATGTGCTAAGGTGTTGCTAGGTGGTTGCTAAGGTGTTGCTAGACGGTTGCTAGGGTGTCCTAAGTGGTTGCTAGGTGGTTGCTAAGGTGTTGCTAGGCGGTTGCTAGGGTGTTTTGAGTGGTTGCTAGGTGGTTGCTAAGGTGTTGCTAGATGCTTGCTAAGGTGTCCTAAGTGGTTGCTAGATGGTTGCTAGGGTATTCTGAGTGGTTGCTAAGGCGTTGCTAGGTGGTTGCTAGGGTGTTCTGAGAGGTTGCTAGGTGGTTGCTAAGGTGTTGCTAGGTGGTTGCTAGGGTGTCCTGAGTGGTTGCTAGGCAGTTGCTAGGGTGTTATGAGTGGTTGCTAGGTGGTTGCTAAGGTGTTGCTAGGCGGTTGCTAAGGTATCCCAAGTGGTTGCTAGGTGGTTGCTAAGGTGTTGCTAGGTGGTTGCTAAGGTATTCTGAGTGGTTGCTAAGGCGTTGCTAGGCGGTTGCTAGGGTGTCCTGAGTGGTCGCTAGGCCCTTACTAAGGCATTACTAGGCCGTTGCTAGGTGGTTGCTAGGCGGTTGCTAGGGTAATTTGGGTGGTTGCTAGGCAGTTGCTAGGGTACCCTGGTTGGTTACTACACAAGCCTCACATACATGCTTAATAAAACATTTATACTTAGTAAGCATTTCTAGCAAGTTACAGTACTTGGCTAGTCAATATTAGCATGTAGCTAATCACTGCTAGCATGTGTAGCATTTAGGAAGTTCCGTTTGCTAGCATGAGTCAAACGAGCCAATCTCCAAGTCTCTACGATGTTCTGATGCTGAGATATAGCTGTTGATGAATGGTTGCTAGGGTACTCTGTTTTGTTGCTATGGGCGAGGTTACAGAGTGCACTTGAATGTGGTTGGCTGTCTAAGTCAAATGAACCAACCCCCATGTCTCTATGACACTGCTATGCAAAGATATGCATCTTGGCCTATTTTAATGGAAGTCTATGGAATCAATTTGGGGGCGTGGCTTGTGAGCTTCATTATCATATTGAGATGCTCATTGGTTGTCTGAGACAGATGAGCCATCCCCCAAGTCAATAGGACACTGCTAAGCAAAGATATGCATGTAGGCCAGTTATTAACATGAGTCTAGTATGAATTAGCATGTTACTAGCATGATTCTTGTACAAATTAGCATGTCATTAGCATGTTTCCAGTATGAGTTAGCATGTCATTAGCATGATTAGCATATGAGTAGCATGTTGCTAGCATGATTGGCATGTCATTAGTATGTTAGAATTATAAGCATTTGATAGCACAGCTAATTACAGTCTATAGGACAGTTGCTAGGGTGCAGTATGTGGTAGTTAGGGGTGTGGCTAGAAAGTTAAAAGCTCATCAGTTATTGGTAGTTTGGTAGTCTGAGTTAAATGAGCTCAGCCATTAGTCTGTAGGACAGTCTGATGCAGAGTTATGAGCTCACAAAGTTTGATCCCATGTTAAGTCAATGAGTCTTTTGTAATGGAAGTCTACGGGACAGTTGCTAGGGTGCAGTATGTGGTAGTTAGGGGTGTGGCTAGAAAGTTAAAAGCTCATCAGTTATTGGCAGATTGGTAGTTGGAGTTAAATGAGCTCAGCCATTAGTCTGTAGGACAGTCTGATCCAGAGTTATGAGCTCACAAAGTTTGATCCCATGTTAAGTCAATAAGAGTTTTTTGAATGGAAGTCTACGGGACAGTTGCTAGGGTGCAGTATGTGGTAGTTAGGGGTGTGGCTAGAAAGGTAAAAGCTCATCAGTTATTGGCAGTTTGGTAGTCTGAGTTAAATGAGCTCAGCCATTAGTCTGTAGGACAGTCTGATCCAGAGTTATGAGCTCACAAAGTTTGATCCCATGTTAAGTCAATGAGAGTCTTTTGAATGGAAGTCTATGGGACAGTTACTAGGGTCCAAAAGTGGTTGCTAGGGCGTGGCTAGAAAGTTTAAAGGTGATCAGTCATTGGCAGTTTGATAGTCTGAGTTAAATGAGCTCAGTTAGAGTTCTGTGCGACAGTCTGACGCAGAGTTACGAGGTCACAAAGTTTGGTCCAATGTTAAGTCTATGGGATTTTTCCGACAGTCCCGGGACGTTTTTCGGAAAACCGAAAGTTGGATCAGTCTGAGGAGATATGGCATACCGAGTCAGACCAGTTTGGAAGTCTGGTGTGAGTTTGGTGGTAATAGCTTGAAAGTTCAAGGAGTAGATAGAGTTTGAATTTTAGTCTCAGAAGAAGAATAATAATAAAATTAATAATAATAATAAGTTTAAATAGTAGAACAGTAGTCTGGCTTTGACAAGCCAGCCTAATAATAAGTTTAAATAGTAGAACAGTAGTCTGGCTTTGACAAGCCAGCCTAATAATAACTAGACAGTAAAGTTCGTCGAGACAAACTTTGAGGCTGGCTTGACAAAGCCTGTTGGTAATAGTTTATTTAGTTTAAAAACAGTTTGAAAAAGTATAAGTAGCATGTTATTAGCATGATTCTAGCATGAATTAGCATGATTTTAGCATGGAGTAGCATGTTATTAGCATGAGTGTAGTACAAATTAGCATTTTATTAGCATGATTCTAGTATAAATTAGCATGTTATTAGCATGCTTCTAGCATGAATTAGCATGTTACTAGCATGATTCTAGAATAAATTAGCATGTCACTAGCATGATTCTAGTATGAATTAGCATGCTACTACCATGATTCTAGTATGAATTAGCATGTTACTAGCATGATTCTAGCATGAATTAGCATGTTACTAGTATGATTCTAGCATGAATTAGCATGTTACTAGCATTATTCTAGCATGCATTAGGATGTTACTAGCATGATTCTAGTATGAATTAGCCTGTTACTAGCATGATTCTAGTATGAATTAGCAGGTTATTAGCATGATTCTAGAATGAATTAGCATGATTCTAGTATGAATTAGCATGTTACTAGAATGATTCTAGCATGAATTAGCATTTTACTCGCATGATTCTAACATGAATTAGCATGTTATTAGCATGATTATAGTTTGAATTAGCATGTTACTAGCATGATTCTAGCGTGAATTGGCATGTTATTAGCATAATTCTAGCATGCATTAGCATGTTACTAGCATGATTCTAGTATGAATTAGCATGTTATTAGCATGATTCTAGTATGAATCAGCATGTTATTAGCATGATTGTAGTATGAATTAGCATGTTACTAGCATGATTCTAGTATGAATTAGCATGTCACATAGCATGCTTAGGTGGTTGCTAGGGTATTCTGAGTGGTTGCTAAGTCGTTGCTAGGCAGTTGCTAGGGTGTCCTGAGTGGTTGCTTTGTGGTTGCTAAGATGTTGCTAGGCGGTTGCTAGGGTGTTGCTAGGTGGTTGCTATGGTGTTCTGAGTGGTTGCTAGGTGGTTGCTAAGGCATTGCTATGCGGTTGCTAGGGTGTTCTGAGTGGTTGCTAGGTAGTTGCTAGGGTGCTCTGATTGGTTGCTAGGTGGTTGCTAAGGTCTTGCTTGGCGGTTGCTAGGGTGTTCTGTGTGGTTGCTAAGATGTTGCTAGGTGGTTGCTAGGGTGTTCTGAATGGATGCTAGGTGGTTGCTAAGGTGCTGCTAGGCGGTTGCTAGGGTGTTCTGAGAGGTTGTTAGGCGGTTGCTAAGGTGTTGCTAGGTGGTTACTATGGTGTCCTGAGTGGTTGCTAGGTGGTTGATAAGGTGTTGCTAGGCAGTTGCTAGGGTGTTCTAAGTGGTTGCTAGGTTGTTGCTAAGGTGTTGCTAGGTGGTTGCTAGGGTGTTCTGAGTGGTTGGTAGGTGGTTGCTAAGGTGTTGCTAGGTGGTTGCTAAGGAGTCCTAAGTGGTTGCTCGGCAGTTGCTAAGTGTTGCTAGGTGGTTGCTAGGGTATTCTGAGTGGTTGCTAAGGCGTTGCTAGGCGGTTGCTAGGGTGTCCTGAGTGGTTGCTAAGGTGTTGCTAGGTGGTTGCTAGTGTGTCCTGAGTGGTTGCTAGGTGGTTGCTAAGGCGTTGCTAGGCAGTTGCTAGGGTGTTCTGAGTGGTTGCTAAGGTGTTGCTAGGCGGTTGCTAAGGTGTCCCTAGTGGTTGCTAGGTGGTTGCTAAGGCGTTGCTAGGCAGTTGCTAGGGTGTCCTGATTGGTCGCTAGGCCCTTACTAAGGCATTACTAGGCCGTTGCTAGGTGGTTGCTAGGCGGTTGCTAGGGTAATTTGGGTGGTTGCTAGGCAGTTGCTAAGGTACCCTGGGTGGTTACTAGGCAAGCCTCACATACATGCTTGATAAAACATTTATACTTAGTAAGCATTTCTAGCAAGTTACAGTACTTGGCTAGTCAATATTAGCATGTAGCTAATCACTGCTAGCATGTGTAGCATATAGGAAGTTCCGTTTGCTAGCATGAGTCAAGCGAGCCAATCTCCAAGTCTCTACAATGTTCCGATGCTGGGATATAGCTGTTGATGAATGGTTGTTAGGGTACTCTGTTTTGTTGCTATGGGCAAGGTTACAGAGTGAACTTGAATGTGGTTGGCTGTCTAAGTCAAATGAACCAACCCCCATGTCTCTATGACACTGCTATGCAAAGATATGCATCTTGGTCTATTTTAATGGAAGTCTATGGAATCAATTTGGGGGCGTGGCTTGTGAGCTTCATTATCATATTGAGATGCTCATTGGTTGTCTGAGTCAGATGTGCCATCCCCCAAGTCAATAGGACACTGCTAAGCAAAGATATGCATGTAGGCCAGTTATTAACGTGAGTCAAGTATGAATTAGCATGTTACTAGCATGATTCTAGTACAAATTAGCATGTCATTAGCATGTTTTCAGTATGAGTTAGCATGTCATTAGCATGATTAGCATATGAGTAGCATGTTGCTAGCATGATTGGCATGTCATTAGCATGTTAGAATTATAAGCATTTGATAGCACAGCTAATTACAGTCTATAGGACAGTTGCTAGGGTGCAGTATGTGGTAATTAGGGGTGTGGCTAGAAAGTTAAAAGGCCATCAGTGATTGGCTGCTGGCTAGACTGAGTTAAATGAGCTCAGCCATTAGTCTCTATGACAGTCTGATGCAGAGTTATGAGCTCACAAAGTTTGATCCCATGTAAAGTCAATGAGAGTCTTTTGTAATGGAAGTCTACGGGACAGTTGCTAGGGTGCAGTATGTGGTAGTTAGGGGTGTGGCTAGAAAGTTAAAAGCTCATCAGTTATTGGCAGTTTGGTAGTCTGAGTTAAATGAGCTCAGCCATTAGTCTGTATGACAGTCTGATGCAGAGTTATGAGCTCACAAAGTTTGATCCCATGTTAAGTCAATGAGAGTCTTTTACAATGGAAGTCTATGGGACAGTTGCTAGGGTGCAGTATGTGGTAGTTAGGGGAGTGGCTAGAAAGTTAAAAGCTCATCAGTTATTGGTAGTTTGGTAGTCTGAGTTAAATGAGCTCAGCCATTAGTCTGTAAGACAATCTGATGCAGAGTTATGAGCTCACAAAGTTTGATCCCATGTTAAGTCAATGAGAGTCTTTTGAATGGAAGTCTATGGGACAGTTTCTAGGGTCCAAAAGTGGTTGCTAGGGCGTGGCTAGAAAGTTTAAAAGTGATCAGTTATTGGCAGTTTGATATTATGAGTTAAATGAGCCCAGTTAGAGTTCTGTGCGACAGTCTGACGCAAAGTTACGAGGTCACAAAGTTTGGTCCAATGTTAAGTCTATGGGATTTTTCCGACAGTCCCGGGACGTTTTTCGGAAAACCGAAAGTCGGATCAGTCTGAGTAGATATAGCAACCCGAGTCAGAATAGTTCGGAGGTCTGGTGTGAGTTTGGTGGTAATAGCTTGAAAGCTCTAGGAGGAGATGCGTTTTGTTTTTTAGTCTCAGAAGAAGAAGAATAATAAGTTTATATAGAATATCAGTAGTCTGGCTTTGACAAGCCAGCCTAATAATAATAATTATAATAATTATATATATATATATATATATATATATATATATATATATATATATATATATATATATATATATATATATATATATATATATATATATATATATATATTGATAATAATACCATATAACAATAATAATATTAATAATAATAATAATAATATAACAATAATAATAATGATAACACGATAATGATAACATGGTAATTAATAATAAAATATATTAATAATAATAACAATTATAATAATTATTATTATTATAATAACAATAATAATAAAATAAAAACAATAATAATAATAAAAACAACAACAATGACAATAATAATAATAACTATTACAATAAAATAACAATAAAAGAACAACAATAATAATAATAATGATAATAAAAAATATATTAATAATAATAGCAATAATAATAATAATAACAATAATATAATAATAATAAAAATAAAAATACAATAATAATAATAACAATTATAATAATAATAATAATAATAAAAACAACAATAACAACAATAATAATAATAATAATAATAATAGCAATAATAATAATAATATTAATAATAATAAAAACCATGATAATAATAATAAGCAATTTCAATAGGGTCTATGCACCGTTTCGGTGCTCGGTCCTAATAATAATAATAATACACTGAGAAATTCCAATAGGGTCTACACACTACTCTCCATCTCTAAATACAATTTAGGACAGCTAGTATGCGAATAGTGAGTGTGTGTGTGTTTATGATTTGATCAACAACACCTTAGAACCTGAAAAGACCCAACGGGTGTCCATCACCCTGAAATTGCTCACCTGTCCCATCCGCCACACCTGAGAGAGAGATGGATATGAGCTCCAATCAGAGGTGAGTGGCACTTTCGTCCTCTAGTAAAATCAAGCATATCCGTCCCTCGGGTCCAGCTTAATTACCATGCAGAAGAGCCGAGCCGGCCTGTCACACTTGACCTTGCCTGACATTAGTCTATTGTATATCTGCAATGCTAAATAATGAGCATATCGCACAATCCGCCGCTCGCTTACAAACAGGGTGTGTGAGAAATAAAGGAAGAGCGGCGTGCGCGTGAAAGTAATGAGCGCAGAAATCATTCATCAATTAGAGCCGGCGTCCGCCCACTGCTGCTTTAATGCTCCGCCAGCTCCGGTCTCTGCCACCGAACAGCAATAACCCGGACTGGCCTCCATATTTATATAAATCTTATACTTCACAAAGTGCATGTGCGGGATAATGGGGGTCATCGACAATGGCTTTCGGGAGGTTTTTACCTTTCCAGAGCCATCATCCGCTCTTACAGAAGGCTTTTCTTGTTGTACGTGCGCTGATCACTAAGGAAGACGTATTGAGCGCTTCAGGCCAAGAGGTGACAGTGTAAAAACACTGCCGTAGGTCAGAACACCGGCGCACTCATCGGCCAATAATGTGGGGCAGTTTTGAGTAAAACGAGACGTTTGCAGAAACTTTACGGGACAGGTCTTGGCAAACATTATTTTCTTTAAGAGTCGGCATGAAACAGAGGCTGCCTTAGTCTTTTCTTCCCCACTGTGTCGTTTATCAAAGTGGGCATGAAATCAACATGTGCTCTTCTTATTTGTACATGTCTACAGCAGTGCTTGTTGTAAACATCGTCTCAGTGCACTTCATTATTTTGTCAAATTTCATGTGCCCTCATAAACTTTAGTCAAATATTATAGCCTTCTCTCCCCCTTGAAATGACTGTTCTTCACTTCTGGTCACATGAAACCAAATTTAAGGCGGGGCTATGAGTGATTTAAGGAGGGGTTATCGGAGTTTTAGGGTGGGGCTATCAGTCAACTAAGGCGAGGCCATGAGTATTTTAAGGCAGGGCTATCAGTCACTTAGGCCGAGGTTATCAGTGTTTTGGGGAGGGGCTATCTGTATTTTAAAGAGGGGCTGTGCACGTTATTGTGCGTGGCTATTGGTCATTTAGGGTGGAGCTATCAGTGATTTGAGGAGGGGCTAAAAAATGTTTAGGGTGAGGATATTAGTGATTTGGGGAGGTGCTACTAGTGTTTTAGGGAGGGGCTATGATACATTTAGGGTGGGGACATCAGTGATTTGGGGAGGTGCTATCAGTGTATTAGTGCGGGGCTATCAGTGATTTTGGGAGGTGCTATCAGTGTATTAGGGCGGGGCTATCAGGAGTTTGAGGAGGTGCTGTCAGTATTTTAGGGGGGGATATCAGTGATTTGGGGAGGTGTTATCAGTGCATTTGGGTGGGGCTATCAGTGATTTGAGGAGGGGCTAAAATATGTTTAGGGTGAGGACATTAGTAATTTGGGGAGGTGCTACTAGTCATTTAGGGTGGGACTATCAGTGATCTGTGGAGGCGCTATAAGTGTTTTAGGGAGGGGCTAAAATATGTTTAAGGTGGGGATATTAGTGATTTGGGGAGGTGCTATTAGTGTTTTAGGGAGGGGCTATGATAAACAGGGTGGGGACATCAGTGTTTTGGGGAGGTGTTATCAGTGTTTTAGGGAGGGGCTATAATACATTTAGGGTGGGGACATCAGTGATTTGGGGAGGTGCAATCAGTGTATTTGGGTGGGGCTATCAGTGATTTTGGGAGGTGCTATCAGTGTATTAGGGCGGGGCTATCAGGAGTTTGGGGAGGTGTTGTCAGTATTTTAGGGTGGGGATATCAGTGATTTGGGGAGGTGCTATCAGTCTTGTAGAGTGGGACTATCAGCGATTTAAAAAGGTGCAGTCAGTGTATTAGGGCGAGGCTATCAGTAATTTGGGGAGGTCCTATCAGTGTTTCAGGGTGGGGCTATTTTTTATCTAGGAAGGAGAAATCATCCCTTAGGGAGGGGCTATTTGTGATTTAGGGCGGAGCTATCCGTGCTCTCTGGAGACGGTGGGGTTATTAGTGTGGGTCTTGTTTCTGCCCTGCTTTTGATCATTCAAACCACTCTTTACACTCTTGAGAACAAATACAATATTAACTTCAGTTTCATGGTGACTTTAAGAACAAATGTAGGGGAACTGACTGGATAGTTGTGGTGTGCAATTGGTTGATCTCTTGTGAGTGACATATTGAACCCTATGGTTGAGTAATTTTATATTGAACATGAATAACTATCTTTACATAAAATACTACCATTTATTTGTAGATTTTTTTGCAGAATCCATTATAATGTCTAATAAAGCCAGACACATTTTGCTCAGACATTTAAGTATACTATTCACAGTATGGCTTTCTCTATTCGCACCTATCTTATGAATTAACTGTAATATGCTGTATGTTTATTTATGAATTATTACTACTAATTTGGAAATAAATACTTGGTCACATTAGAAACGTCTTTTTAAATCAATGTATTGTGTCCTTTCTGAAACAAAGCACTCATTCAAAAATACAAAACTTTTGATTGGTAACGCATCGTGAATTCCAAACAAGAAAAGCCTCGCCTTTACACTGACAATGGGAATAAAAGCAGAACACACTCTTAAAAAGACAACAGACAGAGAATACTGAAACTCACAGCTTACGTTCAAATTGATTTCTGTGTCCTATAAAGTCAATGTCTTGTTGCCTTGTTTCAATAGTCTGCCTGTTTGACCTTTCCTATTTATCTTCTTTGGGCTGAATTTACTTCTTAGTGGTTGTCTCTGGCCTTTTCAACGTTCTGTGTCCAAAACAGTTCACATTACACGTAAACTCAACAACCGCTCCAGTTATGACAGAACAATCTTATTAAAAAAAAAGGCTTGCAGCATGTGTGAATGCAGAGGACTTAGCTCGTCTCAGGATCATCACTTTCATTGTGAATAAGTACTGCACAACTGTGACATTCCTGCAATTTTAAGATATATATCATGCATAATGGCTCAATCACTATTGTTTCATTGTGCTCATGTAAATACCATAAATATAAAATCTCAGTGAAAAAACAAGCCAATTAGAACACAACACAAAGCGGTTAATGACCACACTGGATCATAAAAATGTATGGCCCAGGCTGCGTTTTTTTTTTCAGCCACAATGTTTCCTAGTGAGATTACAATAATTATGTTTTCAATGTATGTGGGACTCTTATTTTGAAAACAAGACTAGCATTTCAGAGCTCTCACATAATGCAACGCATTACAGCTCCAGCTTACAGATCCAGCCTGACACTAATAGCCCCACCCCAAAACACTGATATCCCCTCTCTAAATACTGATAGCCCCTCCCTAAAATATTCATAGCCCCACCCTAAAACTCCAGCCAGTATGTTGCTTAAAGACTTTTTTATACAATCACTGACAAACTTTATGCAAAGATGGCAAATGTATTCACAGCATTATCGTTAGTGCTGTCCACTGTAGTGTTTGTGCTGTTTATTTGGCGGGCATCTGTTGGGTCTGTCAGATGCAGACTCACGCTGGGAAAATTGTTGATGGGAAGCGGAGGTTTTATCTTCTATTAAGCGCAGCTCTAATGACAGACAGCAAGACAGAAACACGTGTCTGACCTCCGACTCTGTCTGTCACAGAAAGACTAGTTGAACATCACTGCTCACTAACTTAAGGTTAGTGCTCAGATTAAAATGTGCCATCTAGTCCCAAACTGAGGTCTATTCAGACTTCTCTAATAATCAATTAACAATGATACAACATATAATAACATACATAAGACAAGAATACAAGAAAATGCATAGTGCGAGTTTAGTGAATCCCATACTCATTACCACAACATTTACATCAGTAATGAACTTGAAGAATCCTGAAATTAAATGATTTTTATAAGCTAACCAACTAATCTAACCAGCCAGATAACCAATCACAGCACACTGGGTCAGGTAACCAATCACAGAACACTAGTCCAGCTAACCAATCACAGCACACTAGACCAGCAAACCAATCACAACACACTGATCCAGCAAACCAATCACAGCACACTAGACCAGCTAATTAATCACAGCAGACTGATCCAGCAAACCAATCACAGCACACTGGGTCAGGTAACCAATCACATCACATTAATCCAGCTAACCAATCACAGCACACTAGACCAGCTAACCAATCACAGCACACTAGACCAGCTAACCAATCACAGCACACTAGACCAGCTAACCAATTACAGGACACTAGACCAGCTAACCAATCACAGTACACTAGACCAGCTAACCAATCTAGACTAGCTAACCAATCACAGTACACTAGACCAGCTAACCAATCACAGCACACTAGACCAGCAAACCAATCTAGACCAGCTAACCAATCACAGTACACTAGACCAGCTAACCAATCTAGACCAGCTAACCAATCACAGTACACTAGACCAGCTAACCAATCACAGTACACTAGACCAGCTAACCAATCACAGCACACTAGACCAGCAAACCAATCTAGACCAGCTAACCAATCACAGTACACTAGACCAGCTAACCAATCTAGACCAGCTAACCAATCACAGTACACTAGACCAGCTAACCAATCACAGTACACTAGACCAGCTAACCAATCACAGCACACTAGACCAGCTAACCAATCACAGCACACTAGACCAGCTAACCAATTACAGGACACTAGACCAGCTAACCAATCACAGCACAGTAGACCAGCTAACCAATCTAGACTAGCTAACCAATCACAGGACACTAGACCAGCTAACCAATCACAGTACACTAGACCAGCTAACCAATCTAGACTAGCTAACCAATCACAGTACACTAGACCAGCTAACCAATCACAGCACACTAGACCAGCAAACCAATCTAGACCAGCTAACCAATCACAGTACACTAGACCAGCTAACCAATCTAGACCAGCTAACCAATCACAGTACACTAGACCAGCTAACCAATCACAGTACACTAGACCAGCTAACCAATCACAGCACACTAGACCAGCAAACCAATCACAGCACACTAGACCAGCTAACCAATTACAGGACACTAGACCAGCTAACCAATCACAGCACAGTAGACCAGCTAACCAATCACAGTACACTAGACCAGCTAACCAATCACAGCACACTAGACCAGCTAACCAATCACAGCACACTAGACCAGCTAACCAATTACAGGACACTAGACCAGCTAACCAATCACAGCACAGTAGACCAGCTAACCAATCTAGACTAGCTAACCAATCACAGGACACTAGACCAGCTAACCAATCACAGTACACTAGACCAGCTAACCAATCTAGACTAGCTAACCAATCACAGTACACTAGACCAGCTAACCAATCACAGCACACTAGACCAGCAAACCAATCTAGACCAGCTAACCAATCACAGTACACTAGACCAGCTAACCAATCTAGACCAGCTAACCAATCACAGTACACTAGACCAGCTAACCAATCACAGTACACTAGACCAGCTAACCAATCACAGCACACTAGACCAGCAAACCAATCTAGACCAGCTAACCAATCACAGTACACTAGACCAGCTAACCAATCTAGACCAGCTAACCAATCACAGTACACTAGACCAGCTAACCAATCACAGTACACTAGACCAGCTAACCAATCACAGCACACTAGACCAGCTAACCAATCACAGCACACTAGACCAGCTAACCAATTACAGGACACTAGACCAGCTAACCAATCACAGCACAGTAGACCAGCTAACAAATCTAGACTAGCTAACCAATCACAGTACACTAGACCAGCTAACCAATCACAGCACACTAGACCAGCAAACCAATCTAGACCAGCTAACCAATCCCAGTACACTAGACCAGCTAACCAATCTAGACCAGCTAACCAATCACAGTACACTAGACCAGCTAACCAATCACAGCACACTAGACCAGCTAACCAATCACAGTACACTAGACCAGCTAACCAATCACAGCACACTAGACCAGCTAACCAATCACAGTACACTAGACCAGCTAACCAATCACAGCACACTAGACCAGCTAACCAATCACAGCACACTAGACCAGCTAACCAATCACAGCACACTAGACCAGCTAACCAATCACAGCACACTAGACCAGCTAACCAATTACAGGACACTAGACCAACTAACCAATCACAGCACAGTAGACCAGCTAACCAATCTAGACTAGCTAACCAATCACAGTACACTAGACCAGCTAACCAATCACAGCACACTAGACCAGCAAACCAATCTAGACCACCTAACCAATCACAGTACACTAGACCAGCTAACCAATCTAGACCAGCTAACCAATCACAGTACACTAGACCAGCTAACCAATCACATCACATTAATCCAGCTAACCAATCACAGCACACTAGACCAGCTATCCAGTGTTTAGTGTCAGCCCATTTGAGTTTGACTGCTCTTATTTGGTGTTATTGAGTAACAATATGAATAGGATTTATTTTTTTCAGGAGGACTTGGCAACCTGAGACTCAGACTCACACAACTATCTTTGTTCCTCCTGAAGGCCGGCCTGCAGTTGATCTCATTTCGCTCTGCCAGGTGTAATCTGGCCAGTTTTCTGCTGGCGCCGGTTCACAAACTGAAGAAAAAAAAAGCCCAGAGGAAAAACAGAAGCCAAAGGATGCGACACAGAGGTGGAGAAACAGCGGCTGCCTCAGACAGAGGAGGAGAGACGTAGAACTTTAATAGTATCCTTTAACATCTCCTTAACCCTGCGAGCGGGACCCCTCCACCGGCTGCTCCCTTGGGGCCCGTTTGATGCTCCTGTCAGGGGGGCCGCAGGCGGTGGGCCGCTGATGAGCTGCTCAGGCCACCGTGAAATGCACCATAACCTGCCAGCGCGGGCGGCCCGGCCGAGATTGCCGTATTTACTTTTTAATCTGGCCGCCTTAATACACACGATAAAAACTTTGTCACATTAGATGGTGACAGATGGGGCCGGAGATGTTATTGCTGGTCCGGGGGGCCGCAGGGGGAAGGGTGAGAACCGGGGGAGGGGTGACCGCCGCTCGGCCCAATCACGATAATTTTTCATCACTCCAATTACACTGTTGAGCGCGCTGCCGCACACACACAAACACACTCACGGCGGCGGTACTTCCAGTTCAGTGACATCAATAAGATAAAATGAGGTCTCTTCCGCACAGTCTATTTTCTCTTGAACAAGGCCTCGCTGTGGAATACAAACACACTGCGCGCTTTATTAGCTATATAGACCATTTTGAGCAACGTAAACAAAAGCCCCAACGTCACTTCCTGTTTTACATTTTTAATTTCTACAGCTTCCGGGGATTCAAATAGAGCCACATGTTGATAATGTTATGAGAGCTGTTTTAACACTAAGATTGAATTGAATTACCTCTTGTTATGAAATAGCTTGATAAGCAGGAAATGTTCATGAGGCAATGGCATGACCACAATAGCCCCTTTCACACAGTGATACCGGTAAATTTCTGGAAAATTTCCGGAACGACTTTACCGGTATGTTCAAAAAAGCGCTGTTCACACAGGCGAGGACGTTACGGAAATTTTCCGGAAAAGAGCATTCACACATCCATTCCAAAATACCGGTAAATTCTGACATCATTCACCACAAATGAGCTGTAAACGGCTGCGCTTGTATTTGTAAACATTTGACTAAATTACAAACTCTGTGGATGATCAATATTGTGAACAACTTTCGCAGGATCACTTTCGCATGTCGAGATGTTCATAATATGTGCGTGTGCAGACGCTCATAGGCTGTTTCACAGGCACACGCAAAGCTTGAAGGTAAACAAACAACGGCTTATCATAAGCATCTCATCGATGAATATTTACACAGTTGGCATTAAGAAGAACATATAAACGTGATCTGACTAACTTCTAGCAGCTAAATGTGTCTGGAAAAATATTCAAAGGCTTTTATTCTCACAAACCGCGCGGACGTAAATGCGTCTGACTGTTGTGGCTAAAGCAGACGTCTCACGTCAGCACGTTCTAGACGTGCACGCGCTTATTACGGTAATCTTCCTTCTGCATTCACACAGCGCAGCATTCCGGCAAATTGCCGGTAATGTTACAACTCCTCTTTCCGGAAAATAGCCAGAACGAATTTACCGGTATTTTCAAAAAGGACCTGTTCACACATACAACCTTTCCGGAAAATTGCCGGCAATTTTCCGGAAAGGTCTGTATGTGTGAAAGGGGCTAATGAAATGGTTTACAGCTGGAGTATGTACAGTCAAACTGTTCTGCGCCTGAAGAATTCCTCCTATGATTTTTAAAGAGTTCACACTCAGCTGATGATTGATTTTAAAGCTAGTTTGGCATGCTGTCCTGGGGGAGAGCCCTGAGCTTATAAGATCCTCGAGCCCGGGGCTTCCTCCTGTTTGCAAGGCGAGAGGGGAGTTTGAGCTCAGGTGGATGTGGAGAACTCCCCTGCTGTACTAGCTAATGAACAGATAGTGATCGCTCTTAAGTGATAACTACTGACTAGGAGCATGTTTATGTGCTGATTTGATTAGTCAGTTACCTTAAGTTGCATGTTTTTAAGGGATCGTCTGATTGGTCAATCAAGAATCGGATTATGCTAGACCGGCTGCAAGCAATCATAAGCATGTGATCCTCTCGAAATTAGTTTATAAATAATCTTCACTTAAAATTATTCAAATAAACAATTTGTAATCATAGAAAGAAAGCCTGTTTCACAGCCAAGCATCTACAAGGGGGCAATCCAACGCTACCTCAGCGTAAAACAGACACTTTCTCTTGTGAGATCAGGCTGGGAAATCTGATGATTGCAAAAAAATAATTACGTGATTAATACAAATAGTAGGATGGCACGGTGGCGCAGTGGGTAGAACAGTCGCAGGAAGGTTGCTGGTTCGAGCCTTGACTGGGTCAGTTGGTGTTTCTGTGTGGAGTTTGCATGTTCTCCCCGTGTTAACGTGGGTTTCCTCCGTGTGCTCCGGTTTCCCCCACAGTCCAAACACATGTGCTATAGGGGAATTGATTAACTAAATTGGCCGTAGTGTATGAGTGTGTATGGGTGTTTCCCAAGTACTGGGTTGCAGCTGGAAGGGCATCCGCTGAGTAAAACATATGCTGGAATAGTTGGCGGTTTATTCCGCTGTGGAGACCCCTGATAAACGAGGGACCAAGCCAATGGAAATAATAGTGTAATGTTCTGTCCTGCCATTAAGATAAATGTGAATACTAAAGGATTGTATATATACAGTTGAAATCAGAATTAATAGCCACCTGACTATTATTTTCTCCAATTTCTGTTTAACAGAGAGATTTCTTTAACACATTTCTAATCATAATAGTGTTAATATCTCATCTCTAATAACTGATTTATTTATTTTGTCATGATGACAGCACAATATTAGACTAGATATTCTTCAAGACACTAGTGTTCAGCTTAAAGTGACATTTAAAAGCTTAACCAGACCAATTAGGGTAACTAAGCAGGTTAGGGTAATTAGGCAAGTCATTGTATAGCGATGGTTTGTTCTGGAGACAATCGAAAACAAAAATATCTTAAAGGGGCTAATAATATTGACCTTAAAATGGTGTTTAAAAAATTAATTACTGCTTTTATTCTAACCGAAATAAAACAAATAAGACTTTCTCCAGAAGAAAAAATATTATCAGACATACTGTGAACATTTCCTTGCTCTGTTAAACATTATTAAAGAAATATTTAAAAAAGAATAAAAATTCAAAAGGGGCCAAATCAACTTCAACTGTATATATGACACAGCACATCACTGTTTACCTGTTTCATATTTTGGGCTTCTGATCCCAAAAAAATAACATACTTAAGTGACTTCCATCAACTTTAAATCACAATTTCCCTTGCATTTGTGCCAGCGATGATTGCCATGCAAGATCAAAAATCTGTATTATTACAACAGAGCATAACGTTGATGCCCCATATGCATCTGCAGCTGGCAGCATAATCACTGAACATTTGTTTTTATTAATCGTGTCTCCATCGCAGCCCAGTGCGTTTCCCTCTGTCTGTCTCTGCGCGCCTCCAGTGCCCAGAGTTTACCAACTCTGATTCCCATTTCCCTGTCTTTAATTTGCGGCTAAATGTAATAAGAGGGTTTGTTTGTGGAATGAGTGTGGTGTGTGATCGCTGAACAGCTGCCGGGGCTGCGGCACATTGAGCCATTGCTCTCTCTCCCCTGCGCGGCGCTGGCGTGAGCCGCTAATCACAGAATGTAGTCACAGATCTCATTTCTCAGGCAATTCTTGTGTAATCGGGAGATTTTCCAGACTCTGTGCTCTGCTGTGCATAAATCACGCCGCCTCGACTCCTCCTCGACTGTGACGCCGCGCGCTGATACACACAGATGTGCATCTCTCAGACAATACCAGTCATGAGCAAAGCATGCTGGGAAAATACACCAGCTAGGTGTGCTGCTGAGGCCACATTGATGGCCCGTTTCCACTGAGTGGTACAGTACCGTTCGGTACACTTTTATGGCTGTTTCTACTGTCAAAAGACATCAAAAAGCAAACCGTACTGTACCACATCTTTGGTACCCTTTCGGGAGAGTACCTAGAACAACAAAAGTGTACCAAAGGTGGAGCAAGAAACACTATTGGTTTACAGAGAAAACTTTAAGATAGAAGAAAAAACTGAAAAATGTATTAGGTAGTTTTAAAAATGTGTGCTTTTACTTTCCCTTGAGTACATTTTTACTGCAGTATCGGTACTTTTACTCCACTACTTTATTTTTTCCTCCAATAAAAATTGGCTGAGTAGTTCTGTGATTCCTGTCCAATAAATCACACATAGAAGGTAAATCGCATCATACCGAACTACCTCAAAACATGGGCGATTAATAATTGCAGCACACAGTTTGGAAGCGTTAAAAGTGTTCAAAAAGATGTCTAAAATCTTTACATGCATTGACCCAGAGACTGTTTAGGTGCAGATCATTGATGAGAAGATGACTGATGTTGACTGTATGATGACCAAAATGGCGTTAAACACCCAGCAGGCACAAGACATCAACATGACGCCAGATTGCATTTTTTTTGGAAATGAAAATTGTGTTGACACCAGAACCTCAACGTCCAACCTGAAATCACATCAGAACGACAATGTCCAACCTGAAATCTAACCCCAACGTCCAACGTTGGTCCAACCCCAATGTCCAACCTGAAATCACATCAGAACCCCAACGTCCAACCTGAAAACTAACCCCAACGTCCAACGTTGGTCCAACCCCAACGTCCAATCTGAAATAACATCAGAACCCCAACGTCCAACCTGAAATAACATCAGAACCCCAACGTCCAACCTGAAAACTAACCCCAACGTCCAACGTTGATCCAACCCCAATGTCCAACCTGAAATAACATCAGAACCCCAATGTCTAACCTGAAATAGCATCAGAACCCCAACGTCCAACCTGAAATAACATCAGAACCCCAACGTCCAACCTGAAAACTAACCCCAACGTCCAACCTGAAATCACATCAGAACCCCATTGTCCAACCTGAAATCACATCAGAACCCCAACGTCCAACCTGAAATCACATCAGAACCCCAACGTCCAACCTGAAATCACATCAGAACCCCAACGTCCAACCTGAAATCACATCAGAACCCCAACGTCCAACCTGAAATCACATCAGAACCCCAACGTCCAACCTGAAATCACATCAGAACCCCAACGTCCAACCTGAAATCACATCAGAACCCCAACGTCCAACCTGAAATAACATCAGAACCACAACGTCCAATGTCCAACCAAAAATCAACCAAATATTAACGTCTAATGTTGTTACAGCTTGAGGTTGTGTGGATGTTATCATTATGACGTCTGTCAGATGTTGGATTTTGGTTGCCATACCTGATGAATAAATGTCAGTATTTGACGTCAATATGACGTTGGTTTAAGATGTTGGCTCGACGTTGGATTTTGGTCACTTTCCAACACAACCTAAAATCAACCAAATATCAACGTCCTTTGACGTCAAAATAACAACCTTAGACGCTGGCTAGACATTGAATTTTGGTCACCTGATGTCACGACCTAAATCTAAACTAAAATTAACATCTTATGACGTTGTGTGCCTGCTGGGCAACTAAATGCACTACAGAATGTTACGTTTACACACATCCTCAAATTACATGCAAATCATCAGCTGTCTACAGCTTACTCACAACTCTTGAGTACTTTTGAAAAGTACTTTTTACTCATACTTTGACTAATATTTACAACAGATACTTTTACTCTGGCACTACATTTTTAGACAAGTAATGGTACTTTTGGTACATGCACTGCATACAGTGCACACACACACACACACACACACACACACACACACACACAAGCACACAAGCACACACCCAGACATACACAGACATTTTCATACACACAAACAGACACACACTCTCATACACACACACACACCTCAGCCCAAGGCGAGCGGTCGGTGATGCCTGTCCGCCTGCATGCGAGCCACTGAAATGGGTCATTTTTTAATTAAATACAATATTAATTACTGCGAGCATCATTAACGATATGTGAGATTTGACTAATTAGTGTAATAGTTTTGGAGTCACGCTCATTAAATATGAAGATTACAGCGCTCTGAAGAATCGCTTTCGTGATCAATCTTGTATGGACAGAAGGGAAATGATTTAGAGAGGCGCTTTTATTCTACAATTATCTTCATTACAACTCTGGCATACTTGAGGAGGCAGATCCAGTGTGTGTGTGTGTGTGTGTGTGTGTGTGTGTGTGTGGAGGGGATGCTTTCAGATGCAATCCTGTCTTTTTAACCAGACGAGACGCCGCTCTGGGCTCTGCTGATGGAGACCAAAGCCAGACGATGACAAGCCGAACACCAGCAGCCCAAGAGGCATAGCAGCTAATGCTAAAGCTGTTTTTTGTCGGGTTTTTAGTCCAAATATCTAAAAATTCTTAAAATCAAGAAGCATTTTCTAGAGCAGAGGTTCCCAAACTTTTCAGCCTGTGACCCCCAAAATGATGCGGTGGTTATAAATATATAAACATTGCACTCAATGGCGCACACACACTCACCAATAGGCCCAAGTCTATTAATTGAGAACGCCACTCGGAGATCCCCCTGCATGTTTAGTTTTAAAAATAATCTTCCATCTGCTCATAAATAATTTTCTGCATCACTTTAGACAAAGTTCTTAGACCTTTCTTAAAAAGAGGAGTAACTATTGCTTGTTTTAGCTGAGGCGACGCAGAGGCGCAGTAGGTAGTGCTGTCGCCTCACAGCAATAAGGTCGCTGGTTCGAACCTCGGCTCAGTTGTTGTTTCTGTGTGGAGTTTGCATGTTCTCCCTGCATTCGGGTGGGTTTCCTCCGGGTGCTCCGGTTTCCCCCACAGTCTAAAGACATGCGGTACAGGTGAATTGGGTTGGCTAAATTGTCTGTAGTGTATGAGTGTGAATGTGTGTGTTTTGATGTTTCCCAGAGATGGGTTGCAGCTGGAAGGGCATCCGCTGCGTAAAAACTTGCTGGATAAGTTGGCGGTTCATTCCGCTGTGGCGACCCCGGATTAATAAAAAGGGACTAAGCCGAAAAGAAAATGAATGAATGAATGTTTTAGCTCATCCAGAACTTTACCTTGACAAATATAAAGATTAATAATATGTGTAACCATTGGAGAGATAATTCTTTGAGGAACTGCCCTGGAATATTATCTAACCCTGTTGCTCTACTATTTTTGAGTGTTTTTAATTTCTTAAATATATTCCCCTCATCTACTTTTAAAACACAAAACTTCCTAAATTAAAACCACATTTGGTATAATACTCTATAACTAATTTATCATTGAAAATACAATTTTGTACTGGGAGCTTTAACCAGTTTCTCTGCCACAGTTATAAAAAATATATTAAAATAATTAGCAACCTTTAACTGATCCGAAATCAATTTTCCATCCACCATAAGACTAATTTTTTAACAATACGTTTTAGGGCCCTATCATACACCCGGCGCAATGTGGCGCAAGGCGCGACTTAGCTTATGTTTGCTAGTTTCAGCTTGGCGCTAAAGTCGTTTTGACGTTTTGTACTACGCTGTTTAAATAGCAAATGCATTTGCGCTCATGTGTGCGCCCATAGGCGTTCTTGTCAAAAAAAAAAGGAGGCGTGTTGAGGCGCACTGCTGGCGCGTTGCTATTTTGAGAAACTATAATAGATTTTTCAATAGACCAAAACAAAGCCGGTCTAAACTCCAGCGCAGAGCTGCGCCTCGCTTACACACTGCTTAATACACACAAGATGTAGAGCAACACGCAAATATCTTCACATATGAAAAATAATTAAAATATTAAGAATACATATATATATATATATAATAAGAATAGATATAGGATATTAATATAAAGGATTAAAATATTACAAAACATATTATTTTCTAGCCGACATAAATATGAAAAATCCCTGCTTTTATGCCTTCTTCATCTCGGGAGGCTTTTTCAGTTCATTCATAACAATTTGCTTTTGTATAATGTTATTATTATTAGCAGTATTATTTATTATATCCATATTTATATTTGTTTTATTAAAAACAAGCTTAGATTTGCCCACCTGTCAGGTTTTAGACCATATGGGGCACAGCATGTGTTTTAGGATATAGCTCAGGTTTTTGACCCCACTTCATTATTATTGTTCATTTATTCATTTGCTGGAAATTAGAACTGAATTTAGAAATAGTTTTGAAATTAATATTTGCGCTTAACAAACTAAATTAATTAAGTAAAGGATAATGGATGTCTGTGCGTACAAAACGTTTCCCTATCCACGAGAGCGAGTGTAGATATTGAGGAGGCTCATCTCTCATTCTCGTGCTGCAGATGCTTTGTTTAACTGTTTCTCTCTAGTGAAGCGTTCAGTTTTTACACTTAAAAATCCGTCATGTAAATAGCGAATGCGCTATCGCTTGACGCAGCTGACTTTTAAAGGGAATGGGAGATGAGTCTCTGACTGGTTTATTCTCAAAACACACCTATAACCCATAAAGAGAAAAAGCTCAACCCTGTTAGACCATACGCCACGGCGCAAAGCAGATTTTTCCGTCCTTTTATTAGCAAAAGTTGATTTAATGCTAAATTTAATGCTTTTGCGCTCTGCACTTTGCGCATGGATCGTCAAAATAGAGCCCTTAGACAATTCTTGAGGCCATAAATCATTTAAGAACCTCCATAATTTTTGCAAATCATGCTTATCTTCTTTTATCTTATCCTCAAAAAAATCTTTTTGAATGAGTGTGTATGGATGTTTCCCGGTGATACGTTGCAGCCTGAAGGGCATCTGCTGCGTAAAACATGCAATAATTGGCGATTCATTCCACTGTGGCGATCCCAGATTAATAAAGCCTAAAAGAAAATTAATGAATGAATATTCACGCACTGCTGACACACAACTGGGTTTCAACCCTTTATAAAAGGGAGTCCTGCACAATAGTTCCCCTTCATTGGCACACTGTGGCATTTCCAAGAACTTGCCCCGTTTCCAAGTACTTGTCTTAATGTTAAAATGACAATTTAGAACGAAAATGATCCACATCCACACTATGTTTACATTGCATTTCTGAACAGCCCTCCTTCACTGAAAACACACATCACAGGACCGCACTCACCTCTCGCCCTGCAGCGAGTTCAGGGCTCTCTCCCCGGACAGCATGCCAAACACGCTCAATAATCACACTGTAAAAAATGGCCGTGATTTCAATGGTAAAAAACAAATGCTACAGTACAAATCCGTAACCTGGTTAACGGTATGTTTCCTTAATATATACGGCGAATAACCGTAAATTGACTTTCCCAGAATTCCCTGCATGGCACGTCACTTTTTATGCATTTGGTTGACATTAATATGGATCTTTTTAGTTGTTTCCCCATCAGTTATGAACATTAGAGATTTATGTTACATCTAATGTTGATAAACAATGTTTATTTCATGACTTTAATTTTATGCGTGTTACCAAACTGGTGTTTGTGACACTGAGCACCTTCTACATGCTGATACTCTTTTCTGCTTGTGGGAAAAGTTAATTGTAACTAAAAATATGATTATTGTAATAATCATTTTGTAACTTCGCATCACGACCTGCATGTGGGTGTGCTGACGTGTCTAACTGTTAAACAAAAGATGTGTAGATGTTGATCATACAAAATACAGACATATTACCTCTATAAATTAATGAAATAAGGTAATTTACCGTAAAAATTAAAAATTACTTTTACGGTTTGTACCGTGTTTTTAACGGTAAAGTACTGGCAACCACAGCTTCCGATTATTTACCGTAAATTTTACAGATTTATTTTTTACAGTGCAATCATCAGCTAAGGGCGAACTCTTGAAACCCCGTATAGAAGTGAGTGAGTTTTGCACAATAGTTCCCCTTTAATGGCACAAGTACTGCTGCAGTTACACAAACAACAGGAGTATTGAATGTTTTGATCCGTGAAAATGTCACGACTTATCGAAACATTTTCCTCGCCGTCTCGCCTGAGATCTGCAAAAGTTTGTGCTGGATGCTGCAGTTCTCCGGCTGCTAAAGTGACCTTGTATCTTTGATGCCTGCGTGGAATATCTTCATTTTAACATAAATACATCTCCCCCTCGCGCTTTAAATACATGCAATAATGCTATCGCCTCAGCATTTGGAGTCCACTCATAATATTATAATCCTCACCTCCCGAGTGAGTCCAGGCGCCCGATAACCAACTGCTTTATCACATTTCATTTATTTTGTATTTTATACGGCCTCTGTCTCTCCGTGAGACCATTGCAGCTCGTTTTTTTTGTTGATCTGATTCATTTTGTGCGAGCTCAGACAATTATTTCTGGTCTTTATCAGTTAAAGGAATCACCCTGCTTTTTATGGGTATCATTTATAACAAGAGGACAGCTACCTGTTTATTAGAATTTCAAGCAGCATATCGCCGGCCAGATCTTTTCACCGTCCATATTTACATTTCAACTTTGGCTAAACAAGCATGACAAATACACACACACACACACAGAGAGAGAGAGAGAGAGAGAACGCAGCAGGGCTCATTTTAATACTCCCCCCTGTTCAAACGCCATGACTTTATGCAGAAGTTGTCGACTGGAGCGTGAGCCTCGAGACCTGACAGCGCCAGGGAAGAGCTCGGTTTACAAGTGCGTGTCCATCAGTGTGTGTGTGTGTGTGTGTGTGTATGGCAGACTGAAAGAGGGACAGAGATCGTGACCCCAGGAAACGCAGAGGCGCAGGGTAGGAATACAAACATATTTGCATGTGCCTCGGCCGGAGTCGCGTTTGACATCTCAACAGCTGTTAATTATGAAGTGGCCTGCCGAGAAGTCGACAGAGCTGTGAATATGCAAAGCGCGGAGGAGCGTCCAGCGCCCGTCCGGCACACGTGTCAGATCCCAGCGCTGCGGAAACGCCAATCACTGCGCCGACTCGAACACCTGAGCACCTGAGAAACTGCAGAGAAACGCTCTGATATACCTGCAAACACACACCACTATTATGTGGTCAACAGAGACAGTCTAGATTCTTGAAATAAATAACTTTTAAATGACTGAATGTATAATTGAATAAAGAATTGCATGAATGAATGAGTGAATTAATTGATTATTAATAAATGAAGGAATGAATACATTAATGTTTGAATGAATGAGTAATTGAATGAATAATTGATTGAGGCGACCCCTGATTAATAACTAAGCCCAAAAGAAAATTAATGATTGACTGAATGAATAAAAAAAAATTCATGAATGAATGAATGATTGGAAGAATAAACAATTGAATGGTTGAATGAATGAATGCATGAATGAATAAATGAATGTACGAAAAAATAGATGTTTGAATAAATGACTGAATGATTGAGTAATTGAATAATTGATTAAATAAATAGTTGAATGAATAATTTAACAAATGAACGAATGGTTAAATAAATGGTTGAATAATTGAACAAATAATTTAACGAATGATTGAATTAATAATTTAAAGACTGAATGAATGAATGGATGAACAATTTAATTATTTGATTAATTGATTGAATGAGAGATTGAATGGATGATAGAATGAATTAATAATTAAATAAATACATAAATTATTGAATGAATTAAGTGAATGAATGAATGAATAAATGAATGAATGCAGGAATACATGACTGAATGGGTGATTGAATGAATAAATAAATGAGGAATGATTGAATTGATTAATATCTTAATGAATGATTGAATGAATAATTAAATGATTGAATGAATTAAGTGAATGAGTAAATGAATAATTTAATGGATAATTAAAGTTATGATTCAATTTATTAATATGTTAAGGAATAATTGAATTAATAATAAAGTGATTTAATAAATGGTTAAACAAATGAAAAGTTGAATAAATGGTTGGTTGGTTGGTTGGTTGGTTGGTTGGTTGGTTGGTTGGTTGAATGAATGAATAAATGGTTGAAAGAATTTATGAATATTTGAATGGATGAATAAATGATTAAACAGGTGATTGAATGAATATCTAAATGAGGAATGATTTAATTGATTATTATCTTAATGAATGATTAAATTAATAATTGAATGAATGAATAATTGAATGGATGACTGAGTTAATATTTTAATAAATAAATAAACGGGCCAGTTCATTAATGATTGATTATTTAAATGAATGGTTGAATAAATGAATAATTGAATAGTTCAAATGGATGGTGATTGAATGAATGATTAAATCAATAATTGACTGAATGAATGAATATCTTATTGAATGATTGAATTAATAATTAAATGATTCAATAAATGGTTAAATGAATAATTGAATAAATGAATGAATTGATTAATTTATTAATTTATTATTATTAATTTATTAATTTATCAATTAATTTATTAATTAATGACTTGTTATGGGCTTTGTATAACTTCTACTCTCTCGGTTTGAAGTGCTTCTTCTGTCCTCACCTGTAAGTCTCTTTAGAGAAAAGCTAAAGGAATAAACACTCATGATATAAATTGAAGTCTTCCAGCAGGGCCACAAATGAGGCCTTTCCACAAAAAATACTGCAGAAATAACTTTGCACATGCTATCCTGACATATATACTGTCAAATTAAAAATTACTGACCAAAACACACAGAGAGTTGAACTTATTTACACATGTATCCAGGTTGTAATGTAGATTTCCTCAAGTAATTATCAATCCGGTTTCCACAGGGCTGACAGATGAAAAGCAGAAGTATGCTTGAGGTTTTTCACAGCACTGTAAATACTGAGGATCTGTCTGATAATGGACTTTATCTGATAATGCACTCAAGCTGAAATCAGACAGTCAATCAAACATCCTTTTTCAAGTCAAGCTCAAGACGATAAAGTGCAAGGAGAGCAAACATGACGGAGGTGGCGGTGGGTCTGGGCCTTTAACGCCAAGAGTATCTCTGGGAATTTTAATTAATTTCCTTCCCCCGACCGCTGAATCTGCGCTAATATTCCCCCCAAGGACTTTTATAAATTTCATCATTAATAAAATCGGACATTCAATTAGTCCCAAAATCCAGATTGCCAACTGTTTCATAACAGTTGTTATAAGTTATAGAAAGAGTAGTGGTGGTGTGTGTGTGTGGGGGGGGGGAGGGGGTGCTGAAAGTTAAAACTAATTTCATTAATCTAATTGTCATCACTTCCAACCATCTCTTAATTAGTACAAATTAATATGATTAATCACAATAATGACAAAGACTCATTCAATTACAGCTTGTGAATGGCGAGGGGGTGTGCTGGGGGTGATACGGCCAGAAAAAAAACACGGTCTGCAAAATCAGCCCAGCCGGTCGGGATTGGTCCTGATTATTCTAATAACGGACAGGTTATCATTCACCCTGGCGCTTTAATAAGCCCAGAAGAGCCACTTTGTCACTCCTGTTTTGTTCGCGGCTTCACAAAAGCTCCATTTTGAGTCTTCGTTTAAAGAAAAGCGTTTGATTTGATGCGGTGAAATGGAGTGGCGGCTCTACAAGCATT
>NC_133192.1:58592500-58622500 GCF_049306965.1 Danio rerio
AAGATTGATTAAAGATTATTTTCGGTGGATTAACGGATGAATTGTTACTTTATGAATATGCGCTAGCAAAAGAAGCATAGAAAATTTTTATTTCATGAAGACTTTAAACATTTTTGTAGGTCAATTATCTACCATTTTTACAAAATTCAGAAATGATTTAAAATAAAACGTTCTCATTACGTTTTCAGATGTTAACGAGTGAAACTATTTTTAAAACATTTGAAAGTTTTGCTCAGGTAATTTCAGCAATTACAATTACATTTTCATTACTCATTATGAACAAAGCATGTTTTGTTAGCTATGCTAATGTTACTGGATGATGAAACGTGCGATTCAACACAACTGCTTTTTAATAACACTAAACAAATGGACTTACCCTTGTGTTCTTCCAAACGTGTATGGTGTTTGTATTCTGTCCTGATAAACACAAAAGAAGATATTTGTTGTTATTCATCAACTTTCAAATGTATTTTTTACAAGAGTAGCTAGAATAATTGTGAAGCTCTACTTAATTATTATTTATTATTTTTTTCTATTATTCAATTGGACAAATTTAGACTGTGGAAAGTTCAATGTGCTGGCCAGTTTGTTGTTTATAATCTGCCTAATAAATTACACGGCTTATTCCTAATTTAAAACTGATTATTTTTTTTCTAATGATATATGATGTAATAAAAATTGTAAAAAAAAAAATAAAAAATTATAAAATCAAAGTGTGGTTATGTTGACCATCTGACAAGCTAAATCATCTTAAATGTATCTAAATCTCACAATTAAATAGAAAAGGAAGTAAATAACTGCAAAAAGTCCACTTTTCGAGGAATAAAGACCCACCCCTTTCACCAGGCTAGCTACGGGCCTGCATCAAGAACATAAATAAAGACGATGTAAACGCATTTTAATCAACTTCCAGGGCTCCTGAAGCCACTGTTGAACCATTCATTTTCTAACTATGAACTTAAACACGACTGCATCGTTTACACATCGTAGCACAGATTGAAGAGCTATTTCATCCAATACATTCGTCAATCTGCAAAGGACTTTACCAAAATCGCGTTGAGCTGTCCTGCCGCTGGCTGCCTTGAGGGAAAAGTGAGCATGAAACTTAGCTGTCACGTAGCTTACACACGGGTGTTCTGATATGAGACGGAACCATGAGTACGACGTGACGGGGATAATTAAATATATATATTTACTTAATTATTACATAATTTATAATTAAATTATGTGTATATATGTGTGTGTTTTACATAACCGCTTCAGTTCAGTCATTCACAACAAACGCTCTGTCAGTTTGGCTTTAAATTCAGTTGACTACCAAAACAGCAAGCAGGTGCGTGCGCGAACTGCGCATGCGCGTGAGACGAAATTAACGGTTATTTATTTATTTAATGTGTTCATGCTTGCGATAGCATAATGCCAATAGTTAAATCACTTGCCCTTCTTTTCAAATGCACTTTTAGTATTTCAATCACAGACTGTAAAAATGTACAAATATCACACACTAAATGTAACTGTTAAATGGTCAGACATGGGACATTCTAGCAAATTTTCACTTATTAAAAAAAGTAACCGGGCCTGACCTTTAAGCTTATCCTCCTTAAATAAATCATACAAAAACGAGAGCATAAAATCATACTATTCAATGATCGAGCGCATCCTCGATTATTTTTTATTTGTTTTTCTGATAAACTTTTATTATGAAAGGAAAAAATATATGATATAAATCAAGAAGTACACTAGAATACAAGTACATACAATTACAAAGTGATGAGAGCAATAAATAACAAATAAAAAATAGAAAAGAAAATTAAGAGAGCAAAATAAAGAAAGGGGAAGTACAAAATTAAATGAAAAACACAGAAAGCATCAAAGACTAACTCACTGGAATCATGATATTTTTTTATAAGTTTCAAGCTTTAAGCAAGGAATCAATTTCAATTCTAATATATATATATATATATATATATATATATATATATATATATATATATATATATATATATATATATATATATATATATATATATATTTTTTTTTTTTTTTTTTTTTTTCCGTTATTTTTATTTTTGGGGCTATATAATAAAAATAATGTTTTGTTGATTGTGATTTATTCAAATAATTATGTAAATCCGACCAAAACTTTTGTGAGACTGACAGAATAAACAAGTATCTGCAATATCAGTAAATTTTGAGATAAATGCATTGACCTGGTACATTTTGTGTTTAATTTTAAAATTAATTTCCATTGCTTTGTTTGGGATTACATATTTATATGAGCGAAGCCATGTTCTTTTCCAATCAATATCTCGTATTAATGCTGACCAATATGATTTCCCTCTTGGAGCAATTAGATAATTTTTCGTTGGAAAATTTGAAGAATAAGTTTGTTTTTGCATTTCTTATATATACTCATACCTTCTAATAATAATGAGGGTTCTATGATTCTTTTATTTATATTTTTGTTTACCATTGCCATTACCATTGGTCAGTCTAGCAGATAGACCCGCCCCCAAACTCATGTGATTGATTGGTTTCCTTTTCAAGAAAATGTTATGTTTTAATAGGCTGTAGTATTTTGGTGTGACAGATAGTAAAGTAATGTGAAAAGTTCTTGCTTCCTAATTATTTTTAAGTTGAATCAAATTAACTTTTAAAGTCATCCCAACTTAGATTTTTTTAAACCTGATTAACAAAGTAACTTAAAAAACCTTTGTTTTCATGACTCGTTCTAAAATCAACAGGTTTACTCACTTTTTAACATAGTCAACTAATCAATAAGGCTTACTTTAAATGAAGTCAACTAATCATTTTAAAGCAACAGGTTTACTCACTTTTTTATGTAAAGTCAACTAATCGCTTAAAAGAAACAGGTTTACTCACTTTTCTTAACTAAAGTCAACTAGTCGCTTTTGAAATATGGGTTTACTCATTTATTTTAAGTGAAGTCAACTAATCGCTTTAAAGGAAACAGGCAGGGCCGGCGCGTCCATTGAGGTGACCTAGGTGGCCGCTTAGGGGGGCAGTACAGAGAGGGGGGTGTCCGCGATACCTCCCTTACCACCCGCATCCTCAGTTATGTCCGCGACACCTCCCTCACCACCCGCGTCCTCAGATATATTCGCGCATTCACGACAGAATAGAGAGGGCAGCGTCAGCGACACCTCCATCAGCACCCGCGTGTCTTCAGTTATATCCGCGCATAGGGCGGCAGAAAAGAGGTCCGCGACACCTCACTTCATTTTCATAACTGGTCACTTTCGTTTTCACAGTGGGGTTGAGGGCGGCGTGATCGTCCTCTGCCTAGAGCAGCAGTTCAGCTTGCTCCGGCCCTGGAAACAGGTTAACACATTTATTTTAAGTAAAGTCAACTAATCGCTTTAAAAGCAACAGATTTACTCACTTCATTAAGTAAACTCAACTAATCGCTTTAAAAGCAACAGATTTACTCACTTATTTAAGTAAAGTCAACTAATCGCTTTAAAGGAAACAGGTTTACTCAATTATTTAAGTAAAGTCAACTAATCGCTTTAAAGGAAACAGGTTTACTCAATTATTTAAGTAAAGTCAACTAATCGCTTTAAAGGAAACAGGTTTACTCAATTATTTAAGTAAAGTCAACTAATCGCTTTAAAGGAAACAGGTTTACTCAATTATTTAAGTAAAGTCAACTAATCGCTTTAAAGGAAACAGGTTTACTCAATTATTTAAGTAAAGTCAACTAATCGCTTTAAAGGAAACAGGTTTACTCAATTATTTAAGTAAAGTCAACTAATCGCTTTAAAGGAAACAGGTTTACTCAATTATTTAAGTAAAGTCAACTAATCGCTTTAAAGGAAACAGGTTTACTCAATTATTTAAGTAAAGTCAACTAATCGCTTTAAAGGAAACAGGTTTACTCAATTATTTAAGTAAAGTCAACTAATCGCTTTAAAGGAAACAGGTTTACTCAATTATTTAAGTAAAGTCAACTAATCGCTTTAAAGGAAACAGGTTTACTCAATTATTTAAGTAAAGTCAACTAATCGCTTTAAAGGAAACAGGTTTACTCAATTATTTAAGTAAAGTCAACTAATCGCTTTAAAGGAAACAGGTTAACTCATTTATTTTAAGTAAAGTCAATCATTTTTACACTGTAGAATATAGAAATTTGAGTTGAGGGTGAACTCTCCCTTAATGTCGTCATCATCAAACAGTCTTTTCGTTCTGCCTTTAGAACTGGTGTGTTTTCCAGCTTTTCCGTGATCCCTGAAGAAACATCTCCTGTCTTGCAAGCTGGTGAAGACTTTACACATGTTGTAAAACACACCGCCAGCAGGCCAGAGGAAGATTTCCCCCTCCGCCGTGATGTGAATGTGTGGCCAGCGTCTCGTTCCCGTGTCGTTACACACTCGGCTGGCTCCTCGTCCATGACAGACTGTTACCTCCTGAAGCGGAAACGCATTTGATTGTTAACATCTGGGCCATTACAATTGCAAACTAGGGCTCTGTACATCAATCAGAAAGTGCTTTCAAAACAAAGAGACCGTCCTCCAATCAATCTATCGGGAAACGGGGGCATTACATGCTCCTGTAATCCTGGCTAATTAGCGGGATAATGGGAATGAGATTTATGAATCCGCCGCTGTTGAGGAGCTGCTGCAAATGAGCAGGGATGAACGCCAGAGCTGCAGTCAATGCAATGCAATGAGCTCCTCAACTAAACACTGGTGCTTTTAATCAACTCCTCTCCTCCTACAACACACACACTCACACTGTCTGTCTATCAAGCTGTCTGTTTATCTGTCTGTATGTCTATCTATCTATCTATCTATCTATCTATCTATCTATCTATCTATCTATCTATCTATCTATCTATCTATCTATCTATCTATCTATCTATCTATCTATCTATCTATCTATCTATCTATCTATCTATCAACTGCATTAATCTATCTATCTATCTATCTATCTATCTATCTATCTATCTATCTATCTATCTATCTATCTATCTATCTATCTATCTATCTATCTATCTATCTATCTATCTATCTATCTATCTATCATCTATCTATCTATCTAACTATCTATCTATCTATCTATCTATCTATCTATCAACTGCATTAATCTATCTATCTATCTATCTATCTATCTATCTATCTATCTATCTATCTATCTATCTATCTATCTATCTATCTATCTATCTATCTATCTATCTATCTATCTATCTATCTATCATCTATCTATCTATCTATCTATCTATCTATCTATCTATCTATCTATCTATCTATCAACTGCATTAATCTATCTATCTGTCTATCTATCTATCTATCTATCTATCTATCTATCTATCTATCTATCTATCTATCTATCTATCTATCTATCTATCTATCTATCTATCTATCTATCAACTGCATTAATCTATCTATCTATCTATCTATCTATCTATCTATCTATCTATCTATCTATCTATCTATCTATCTATCTATCTATCTATCTATCTATCTATCTATCTATCTATCTATCTATCTATCTATCTATCTATCTATCTATCTATCTATCATCTATCTATCTATCTATCTAACTATCTATCTATCTATCTATCTATCTATCTATCTATCTATCTATCTATCTATCTATCTATCTATCTATCTATCTATCTATCTATCAACTGCATTAATCTATCTATCTATCTATCTATCTATCTATCTATCTATCTATCTATCTATCTATCTATCTATCTATCTATCTATCTATCTATCTATCTATCTATCTATCTATCTATCTATCTATCTATCTATCTATCTATCATCTATCTATCTATCTAACTATCTATCTATCTATCTATCTATCAACTGCATTAATCTATCTATCTATCTATCTATCTATCTATCTATCTATCTATCTATCTATCTATCTATCTATCTATCAACTGCATTAATCTATCTATCTATCTATCTATCTATCTATCTATCTATCTATCTATCTATCTATCTATCTATCTATCTATCTATCTATCTAACTATCTATCTATCTATCTATCTATCTATCTATCTATCTATCTATCTATCTATCTATCTATCTATCTATCTATCTATCTATCATCTATCTATCTATCTATCTATCTATCTATCTATCTATCTATCTATCTATCTATCTATCTATCTATCTATCTATCTATCTATCTATCTATCTATCTATCAACTGCATTAATCTATCTATCTGTCTATCTGTCTATCTATCTATCTATCTATCTATCTATCTATCTATCTATCTGTCTGTCTGTCTGTCTGTCTGTCTGTCTGTCTATCTATCTATCTATCTATCTATCTATCTATCTGCCTGTCTGTCCGCCTCTCCTTTGCGTGACACTAATCAATGCTGATTGGTCACATGACCCAGTCTGTTGCGATTGGTTGACTGCATTTACTGTGAGATGGAGAGAAACACCCACCATGGCTTATCAACATTATTGAAAAAGCCAGAGAGCATGCAAAGTATATGTGTGAACCCAACGCAGGAGTGCATTAAAGCAATGCAGTAAACACCAGCATATTCCTCCATTCCTAATAAGTGTACTGACAAAGTACTGACAAACTAATGGACCCAAAGTGTGCCAAGAAAATCTCCCCCACACCATTACACCACCACCACCAGCCTGAACCGCTGATACAAGGCAGGATGATCCATGCTTTCATGTTGTTGAGGCCAAATTGTGAGCCGAGCATCCGAATGTGTCAGCAGAAATGGAGACTCATCAGAGCAGCAACGTTTCTCCAATCTTCTATTGTCCAGTTTTGGTGAGTCTGTGTGAATTGTAGCCTCAGTTTCCTGTTCTTAGCTGACAGGAGCGGCACCCGGTGTGCTCTTCTGCTGCTGTAGCCCATCCGCCTCAAGGTTGGACGTGTTGTGTGTTCAGAGATGCTCTTCTGCAGAGCTCGGTTGTAGCGAGTGCTTATTTGAGTTACTGTTGCCTTTCTATCAGCTGGAACCAGTCTGGCCATTCTCCTCTGACCTCATCAACAAGGCATTTGCGCCCACAGAACTGCCGCTCACTGGATATTTCCTCTTTTGCAGACCATTCTCTGTAAACTCTGAAGATGGTTGCGGTGAAAATTCCAGTAGATCAGCAGTTTCTGAAATACTCAGAGCAGCCCGTCTGGCAGCAACAACCATGCCACGTTCAGAGTCTCTTAAATCCCCTTTCTTCCCCATTCTGATGCTCACTTTGAACTGCAGCAGATCGTCTTGATCATGTCTACATGCCTAAATGCAGTGAGCTGCTGCCATGTGATTGGCTGATTAGACATTTGCATTAACGAGCAGGTGTACCTAATAAAGTGGCCGGTGAGTGTAGTATCAAGACTTTACTCCAAATGTCAGATACACAGCATTGGAATTTCTTTAGTGTGGGTAAGGAAAGTTTGGAGGGTGTCTAAACGGTGTATTTTCTTTGTCTGAGCTACCCCTTTGAGTTTGTGTGTGTGTGTGTGTGTGTGAGCACCGTGCTCTCCAGCGTGTCCCTGTGGCCCTTCGCGGTCCCTGACCTTGTCCAGGGCCCGGAGGACATCATCTCCCCTTACAGCCCCGCATCCAGATAAGCCCATTTCTTTTCTTGCAGCATCTCTTTAATGTCAGGCCTGAAATATGAAGTCATTAGGCGATATTAAAACAGTGCTGACAAACTAATTAACAGAAGACATTATACGGGATGGGCTCGATTAATCCGCTTTAATTGCTCTTTTAAATGGAGGCTCCAATTAAAATTAATAAAGATTTACCGGTGATCACACAAAACCGCGAGGAGCGAGGAGTGTCTGTCTGAAGGGCAGGCAGAAGTCAGGCGGATCCGGATGACTTCCTTAAAAAAATGGCCGAAATACGCACTGAAAACAGCATACAGTACAGTGAACATCTACACACAGACATCACCCATATATAGACACTACCTGACAAAAGTCTTGTCACCTAAGTTTTAGGAACAGCAAAAAATTACTTGACTTCTAGTTGATGATTTGGTGTCTTATATGAAAGGTGAAGGCCTCTAGATTTAGCTTATTTGACCACATATAAAATCTGATCATGCCTTGATGTTGACTGGTTTGATGAGGACAGTGCGGTCTGACTCTGCTCAGACTAAAGTGTCATCACTGAACAGAAATAATGTCCAGTATAGAATATAAAGTCCTGCTGCAGTGGAGACAGAATGAATATTGTGTCTGACTCCATCATGAGCTTGGAGGACTGCATCCATACATCTCTGACATGACTCCAATCACTGATTAATAAAGTCATCTGGAATGAAGAAGAAAGCCTTCAGCAGGACTCCCAGAGTTCATCAAGAGTCTTTGTGTTCACCTTTAACTCCACCTCCGTCATCAGCTCAATAATGTTGATGTCTGGTGACTGGGCTGGCCAATCCTGGAGCAGCTTGACCTTCTTTGCTTTCAGGAGCTTTGATGTGGAGGCTGAAGTATGAGCAGGAGCGCTATCCTGCTGGAGAATTGTCCCTCTCCTGTGGTTTGTAATGTAATGGGCAGCACAAATGTCTTGATCTCTCAGGCTGTTGATGTTGATCATCCACTCTGCAGATCTCTCGCACACCCCCATACTGAATGTAGACCCTAAACCATGAGTTTTCCTTCACTAAGCTTGACTGATTTCTGTGTGAATCTTGGCTCATGCTGGTTCCAGTAGGTCTTCTGCAGTATTGGTGATGATTGGGATGCAGATCAACAGATGATCCAGCAGAGAAATTCACCTTCCGACACTTTTCCAACTGATCAACTAGAAGTCGAGCTATTATTTGTTGCACCCTGATGTAAAATTCATGCGAAGTTTCATGCATAATGCTGTTGTTGATTAATTGTTTGGAACCCAGGCTCATTGAAAATATGTGCCCAGGTCTACATTTTTGGAGAACTGACACTGGAGTACATTTTCTTGTAGTATATGTTTTCACATATAGCGCACATAGAGGGCGCTGTGTTCATGTTAGTTTCATATTTCTTGGTTCTCAAAAAAAGAACACCCAGGGCACATTTTCCCAAATTCTTATTGGTTGTAACTTTAAATTCATTCTCAGGATATCTATTCTTGATTTCAACATTTCAGTGCCTGATATCAACAATTTAACTCCTGATTTCAACAATTTACCTCCTGATTTCAACCATTTAATTCCTGATTTCAAAATTTCAGTTCCTGATTTCAACCATTTAACTCCTGATTTCAACTATTTAACTCCTGATATCAACCATTTAACTCCTGATTTCAACTATTTAACTCCTGATTTCAACTATTTAACTCCTGATTTCAACTATTTAACTTGATATCAACCATTTAACTCCTGATTTCAACCATTTAACTCCTGATTTTAACTATTTACCTCCTGATTTCAACATTTCAGTCACTGATTTCAACCATTTAACTCCTGATTTCAACCATTTAACTCCTGATTTCAACTATTTAACGCCTGATTTCAACTATTTAACTCCTGATTTCAACTATTAAACTTGATATCAACCATTTAACTCCTGATTTCAACCATTTAACTCCTGATTTTAACAATTTACCTCCTGATTTCAACATTTCAGTCACTGATTTCAACCATTTAACTCCTGATTTAAACCATTTAACTCCTGATTTCAACATTTCAGTCACTGATTTCAACCATTTAACTCCTGATTTCAACTATTTAACTCCTGATTTCAACTATTTAACTCCTGATTTCAACCATTTAACTCCTGATTCCAACATTTCAGTCTTTGATTTCAACTATTTAACTCCTGATTTCAACCATTTAACTCCTGATTTCAACCATTTAATTCATGATTTCAACCATTTAACTCCTGATTTCAACAATTTAACTCCTGATTTCAACTTTTTAATTCCTGATTTCAAAATTAATTTTTTTGATGTCAGTAATTAAATTTCAACTAGTAGGTAATTAATTCTCGAATCAACAACTAGATTTGAATGACAGCCTATGGTGACATTTAACTAGTGAAAATACAACTGCTGAGATCAAGAGTTTTCTTTTTGATATCAAGAATCAAACTTGACATTAAACTCTTGCTGTCAACAATTTATTTTTGATGTAAAATATATGATCTATTCGGCTCCTCCTGTGTTAATGCACTAGACTTTTTGTTAGAATTACTAATATGCATGTTTATTACGTTTGTTAAGGTACTATTTTCATTTTTAGCACTCCATTTTTGCAAATATATTCAATATTTTATGTTTAAATACACTATGAACAGCAGCTGCGCAAATGTCCCCCTGGGGGAACTCGTCCCACGGCCTCTAGAGATTGTGCAGCACCATTGATGTAATGTAAGACCTGTTAATAGATGATGCCAACCACAGAGGAATTCTAGAGGTCTCCATAATCCTGGACCAGGCCGTATCCTGAGCAGATACTGTGGGGGTCATGGAGGAGTGGAGAACATGAGACTGATTCCTGAAAGACCCCAGTGACAGACGAGTCTCTATTGATCCCGTGGGCCAGCCTGAACACCAACCAGTGATCTACTCACACCTGCAGCTTCTCCACGATGGACGTCCAGTGTTCCCCAGCCTCCAGCGCCAAGAAGTTTGGCCAAAAGAGAAATGGTGGTGCCCAACTGAGCTTGGATTCTCTCAAGGTTTTTTTTTTCCTTCACTTTGGTCAATTGGTGAAGTTTGTTCCTCCACTGTCACCACTGGCTTGCTTGGTTTGGCACTTGTGGAGCTGTGCATGGATGGATTTGCTCTTCAGTGTTTGGACGCTCAGCAGTGAAGATTAAAGCACACTGAACTGAACTGAACTGAACTGAACTTCAGCTCTGAACACTGGACTCACACAGCTTCAGTTTACTAGAACTTCTGTGTTCAGCTGCTGCCACACCATCTACATTGTACAAGCGCTGGAGAAATAAAGATGAACTGAATTGATATCAACAATTTAATTTTACATTCTGAGAATTAAGGTAAGTGGTTGCCAACAGTTTATATGGATTGCATTTAAACAAACAAATTAAGTTGAACATTACTCAATTTAATTTATGTGTTTAAATTCAGCCCACTTCAAAATAATATAGTAAATGCAATTAATCAATTTTCGGTGCATTTTATACAGCAGAGTAGCCACATTATAATGAAGCCGAATGCAACAGGACAGTGTCTGTCAGATGCAGATTAAATATACTGTAATGTCAGTCGTGCTTCACACTGTAAGAATCTGTCAGAGATGATCCTGATGCAGCAGATTTCCACATTTCATCCATAGTCATGTGTCTCCCTCTTGTGGACAAAGTTCTGAAGCACAGGATCAGATCTCTTCTATTGGTATGAATGTTTTTTATAAATATTGGTCATTTTATGTCACCTTACTGGATTATTTAGGCCTTAAATCACAGTATAAAACATCTAATATTAGTTTTATCTAATATTAGTTTTATTTAATATTAGCCCAGCCAAAACCAGCTATGTCCAGCTTAAACCAGACTGGTCAAGCTGGTTTTGGCTGGATTTAGCTGGTCATTGTCCAGACTGAACAGCTAAAACCAGGCTGAAAATGGCTGAAAACCAGCCTGGAAATGGCCAAAACCCCTCTAAAACCAGGCTGGTCAACCAGCTAAAACCAGCCAACCAGCCTAGGCTGGTGTAAGCTGGATTTTTCAGCAGGGATACAGTCATATGTGTTCATTTAGTTGTAAATCAAAGTGTCATTGCATGACATTTCATTACATGACATGAAAGCTGAATAAATAATATTTTTATTTGTTTATGCTTTGTTAAGATCGGGCAATATTTAGCTGAGACAAATCTGAGGGTGCAGAAAATCTGAATACTAATGAAAATCACCTTTAAAGCTGTCAAATTAAGTTCTCATAAATGCATAGTATTGACTAAATGTTGAGTTTTTAATATATTTAAAGTAGGACATTTCCGAAATAACTTCATACTTAATATTGCTTCTAACCTTGTTTGGCACAAAGAAAAAAAAAACAATAATTTTGAGCCAAAAATATACAAACATAAGACTTTAAAACAGAAGCAACGACATAAGAACAGAAGATTTTGTGTTCACACACACACTAACACACACACACACACACACACACTAACACACACTAACACACACACACACACTAAACACACACACACACACACACACACACACACACACACACACACACACACACACACACACACACACACACACACACACACAGGTTTTCAAGCATTATTAGCTTTATCATTTATAACTATCATACTCTTTACACCCGATATCATCCCTTTCTATGTCCAAACATGATGTCATGAATATTCATAAGAGTCATTTGATGGCATATTAACAATCTTTATAATTTTCATGCAAAATTTAATTTATTATGATCTTATATTGTTGATCAATTTTAATACGTACATCTCAGAATATGTTATTTCATTTTGTCATTGAAGCAGCTGAGCTTTCACTCTTTAATATAATGATTTAATCTTTTTGACCCATACTTTAAGATTTTATTCATTTATTCATTCATTTTCCTTTGGCTTAGTCTCTATTTCAGAAGTCACCACAGCAGAATGAACTGCCAACTATTTCAGCATATGTTTTACACAGTGGGTGCTCTTTCAGTCGCTCTTTGCAGTCATGAGTTACAATCAGGATGTAAATTACAGGGGTGTTGACCGCCCTAATTAACGGTGGATCCCCTGAAGGATGCCAAAACAAGATATATAGGGGTTCAGCTCTTTAATAGTGACAAGTAGTTTCCTCCTGATAGGTATCTGAAGTAAAAATATAAATAGTTGAACTAATTTATAATATAAATATGCCTTTCTCCACCCCTACAGAGGTTCATACCATTGTGAATGCATAATCGCGCCAATAAGTCTAAGCGGGAAAACATTCATTTAAAAGTCTAAAGCTCCGATGGACACCGTAAGTAATCACAATACACTTTTTCTCATAAAATTCTTGTTTATTTCTATATATAGTGTAAATTAAAGAACAATTAGATGAATAGTTTATATATCTTGGCCTAAAGTCTGAAACACTATAATCAGGGCCCGGTTTTTCAAAAGGTTTAATCCGGATAAAATTGATCCAGATTTAGTAATCCTGTTTTTGCGATCCGTGATCACGTAATCCAGCTTACTGTTTGAGCCAGTTTTTCAAAGCAACATCGGATTGGATCAATCTGATCCGGATAGGAACTTTTCAGGATCACTAAATCTGGATAACCAGTGCTCAAACAGCATAGGACATCACAATGTAGAACTATAGATATGTAAAGGGCGACAAGTAGAATAGCCAGCGTGGGGCCAATATAACTTTATTTTTATTTGAAATGAAAACTAAAAAAAATTTAATAATTATAAAAATAATAATAATAATAAATAATAAAAACAAGAAAAACCCCACCCCGTCCTCTTTCAGCAGTCCACTCATCTGAGACCTACAACACTGTACATTGAGGATATTTATAATAAGTTTTAAATATAGATGTAAATCAAAAAAAAAAAAAGACTTAATGTCAAAAACTCCACAATAATTTCAGACTTCCTCATCTGATGTGGAGAGAGCAGCTTGTCTGAGCGTAGCCTTTAGGAGGCAGATCTCAAGTCATTGGCCTTGGTTTGCTGCAGTTTGGTCAGAGTCAGTTGTTCCTCTACCAGATGAAGCTGTGCTTCTGCCCTTTCAGTCTCTTTTTGCAATTGTTGAAAGTGATTTAAAAAATCAGCGATTGCCATTCTTTGCAATTTTTTTTGTTATTCTGTAATCATTGCATGCATCACTAATAAATATTCTAAAAAGAAAAATATTTTCCATTGTGATGAATATATATATCAATTAGTGACGGAATAAAATTGATTGTTTTTAGTGAGTTTTGACAGCTGTTTGGGGGATTATTTTATGAGGCCAAACTCTTTCTACTTTGCTGTAGGCCTATACTGAAAGGCTGAATACGTTAAAGCCTATAATCACTATAGCCTGACGGATGAACAAATAAAATTAAAACCTTATGAATAAACAGTATATCTCGTAAGATACTGCATGATCCAAAAATAGTATTATTTAATACATTTTGTAAGTTTTCATTACATTTTGGACATGAAATCCACACTAAATCCACCCTTCTGATGGGATCAGTTTAATCCTGGTTTTTTGGATCAAAGTGATCCAGATCCTACAAAAAAGGTCTGAAAAACCCAAACTAAAGGTTTGATCCGGATCAAAACCAAGATTGGATTACGTGATCTAATCCGATTACGTAATCCGTTTTTTCTTTTGAAAAACCCATTTTCAAGATTTGATCCAATCCCTTATCCAAAATCCTAGTGGATTACTTTTGAAAAACCGGGCCCAGGGGTTAGGCTTGGTCAGATATCCCTCAAAACATTGAACACTGTTTTATTAATAAATTAGATGTAATTTAAATACATATTTAATTCACTCAAGCATGCATTACACAAACTAACATTACCGAAACAGGCTGGAAAACAGCGAATAACAGTCAATTAAACGGTTACTCAACCGATCCAGGTTCTGATTTATTAAAAATGTGTAAAACCCAAAGCAATTGGTGATGGCTAATATGATGATTTAAAGTGGTTCAATTGAAATAATATTTAAGTTAAATGTCTTTACTTACAGCTGCGCACATTCTCCTGTCAGGTTGTTTTGTGCGTAGGTTACATTAATAAACAGAACTGCTGCTGTTTCCTGTTTACACATGTGTTGTCCACATGATGGCGCTCTTCTGTCTCTATGTAGTGTGTCAGATCCGGTCAGATCTGTGTACTGTTCCCCCTTTATCTTATAACCTCTACACACACACACACACACATGCACACACACACACACACACACACATCTCTTCTCTGATTTGTGTAGTCCAGTGAAGTCATTGGTTTTAATATCTGCCTAGTTTGGCTCAGACTGTCATACAAACGCTTTGCATTCAGAGCCATTTGCCTGAAACAGCAGCAGAATACTATCAGCTCTCTGACCTTGGTTTCTGATCATAAAGCTCATACGCTTTCAGTCAAAGAAATAATGCCGTATGATTTACTTTGAAACGACTTTCACTCACAAATTGCTGCGCATGAAACGTTCTGTGCTATTTCCATCCAACAACCTGCTTTCTTTTATTTACAGCCCTCATATTATTCCTCATCAGACAGAATCAGACCCTTTCCTCAAGCTGTTTTTAATGTGAGGTCAATAATGCATGTGCTTTAGTAGTCAGCTGCCTGCAGATCTCGTTATTGTTCTGTTCTGACTGTATGTATATCTGCTGAAAGTTGTCAATATGAGCAGTCCACGAAAAAGAAGCCGGGACTGAATTAATACGAGAGACACACCTAGGCAAAACTGTTGTACAGTTTTAATTGGAAACACAAATCAATTAACATGGAGTAAGATTGATCTAATTGGAAGAGAGCGCGGCTTAAATAATTACAGCCGTCTGTATTTTTCTGCACTCTTCCTCGCAAAGCAATTAAACTAATGTTTTAATTTCTTTAATTTTATCATTTCGGGAGTAATTGCTGCTTGAGTGCCTCGCAGGGTTTGCTGTGTTCCCACTGCCAGGATGAATAAAACATCAATGCAACAGGTGAACGCATACATAAAAGAGAGTTCTGCAGGTTACTCATTTAGAGCGGGGATGCTTGTCATATTTATTTGCACAAACCTGACTGAACATAACTCATTCATTCATTTTCCTTCGGCTTAGTCTGTTTATTCATCAGGGGTCGCCACAGCGGAATGAACCGCCAACTTATCCAGCATACTGTCTGTTTTACACAGCGAATGCCCTTCCAGCTGCAACCCAGAACTGGGAAACACCCATACACACTCATTCACTCACACACACATTCATACACTACGGCCAATTTAGTTAATCAATTTCCCTATTGTGCATGTGTTTGGACTGTGGGGGACACCGGAGCAGATGTCTTTCTTATTGTGTTTTAAGTTTATGGACTATGAGTATATCTGCTGAAAGTTGAGCAGTTCAATATGAGCAGTTCATGGAAAAAAGCCAGAACCAAATTAATATGAGACACACATGCAGCATTTGCTATTGGATGGGTCACCCTAAGAAACCCAATGACGGTGTTGGAGCTGGTGGAAGTCATCGACCTGACGGTAAAGGCTTACCAACAGGACACCAGTGAGAAAGAGCAGTCATTTGTTCGGACGGTGGTCCAAGAGCAACGTGTGGCAGAGCGACCAGTACATAGGCCAACACCTCCAGGATGGAAGCTAAGTCCTGACCAGTCGAGGTGGGGACTCCAAAAAATGTACCGGTTCAGATGCTGTTGGGACATGACTAGTGGTCCTGGAGCTACCTCACTCCCATCCGCTAGTAGGTCATTTGGGGATCCAAAACACTATTGAGAGCATCAGAGACGGGTTTTACTGGCCCAACCTTTGACTGAGGTGAAGAGGTTCTGCCAGGCATGCCTGACCTGCCAGCTTATGTCACCCTGGAAATCTCCCCCCAGTTTACTTATTCCGATTATCGGGGTGCCCTTTGAGCACATCTGAATGGACCTTGTGGAGCCGTTGTCAAAGTCAGGCTGGGGGCACAAACATATCTTGGATATTGTGGACTACGCCACCCAGTACCCAGAAGCAGTCCCCCTCAGGAAGGCTACCTCCAAAGCTATCCAGAGATCCTGATCAACCAGGGTACTCCATTCATGTTTTGGCTAATGGATGACCTCTGCCAGCTGCTGTAGACTAAACAAATCTACCCCTCCATCTACCAACCCAAGACCGATGGCCTCATCAAGAGGTTTAACAAGACCCTAAGACAAATGCTCCGGAAAGTGTCATCCCAAGACAAGAAAGACTGGGACAACCTTCTACCTTCTACATAAGATTTCTTTGGAAAAAGGAAAGTTCCCTAAGTCCTGACAGTAGCCTCTTCAAGCTGCTTTTCAGACACTAACCAAGGGGTCTCTTTGATGTGGCTAAGGAGGCCTCGGAGCAGCAGACGGCAGCTCCTTGGACGGTGATCGAGCATGTGTGGAAGATGAGGGAAAGGATTAACCAGGTCATGCCATTAGTCCGAGAGCACCTAGTGAAAAGCCAACAGTCTCAGGAAAGGTAAACAACTGAGCAAAACAACCAGGCAAAAAAACGAAGAGTTCAAACTTACCATATGAGGTCCATAGGAAACCTGGACCAGCTGGCTGCCCTTGTACTCACCAAACTTGTGGTGGTGGACTCCAACATTGAGATGTAGCAGACACACCTGGTTAGTCAGTTTCAGGATATGTTCTTAGAAACCCCTGGTCAAACCAACCTCCTCCAACACGACATCAGAATGACGTCATTGTCAGGCAATGACCATATTCAGTCCCAGAGGCCTTTTGGTAGGCTACAGGGGAGGAAATCCAGAAGATGCTCAAGCTGGGGGTGATTGAACCATCCCTGAGTCCATGGTCCAGCCCGATTGTCCTGGTCTTGAAGCCGGACGGTACCCTCCAGTGCTGTAATGATTACCAGTGCCTCAATGAAGTCTTGGATTTCTACAGCTATCCCATGCCCCAAGTGGACGGGCTACTGGAGCGCCTGGGAAGGGTCTGTTATCACCACGTTTAACCTTACCAAAGGTTACTAGCAAGTCCCCCTCTCTGAAACTGCAAAACCCAAGACCGTTTTTGACCCCTAATGGACACGGCAGTTCTGGACCCTTCTGTTCGGCCTCCATGGGGCTCCAGCCACCTTCTAGACACTCATGGACATCATGCTGAGACCCAATCAAGTGTACGCCACAGCCTACCTCAATGACGTGGTAATCCCTTTGGAGGCATGGGAGGAGATCCTGAAGAGACTCCGGAGGGTGCTGTCCGAACTCTCCCTGGTCGAGGTACCTGGGTTTGCAGCTGGGTTTGCAGCTTGACCCCAGGTCAACGACAAAGACTCAGGGACGAGCCTTACTAGGGTTGGCGGGGTATTACCATTGTTTCATCCACAGCTTTACCTCTATAGCTGCCGCTCTGACAGACCTGACCAAGAAGGGCCAACCAGAGAAGTTACACTGGATGGATGAGGCAGAATAGGTGTTTAAGAAGATCAAGGCCCTTACCTCAGAGCTGGTTCTCCATGCCTCAAACTTCAATTGCCCCTTCCTGCTACAGACGGATGCTTCCGACACTGGATTGGGAGCCGTACTCCACCAGATACAGGTAGTGACGGTATCCTGCATGAAGATCAGCATTGCCCTGGCAACACAACGGAAACAGGGATCATCACAGAGAGGCTCAGAGACCCAAGAGGTGAGCCATGACTCTATTACACTGATGCTCACCTGTTTCTCCGTTTTCCCCAGACGATACGCCGTGACCACTTGCCCCAAAGAGGAGAGCACTGGACACTGGGACCTGGAGAGGAAAGAAAGGAGGACACCCAACGTACCCGAGCACTGTCACTTCACCTATAAATAAATCTACCCTCCGGGGCTTCACTCACAGCTCTGCCTTGTCGTGTGCTTCTTCGCCAACTCACAGTGTGTTTGTGTGTGTATATTTATATGTGTGTGTATGCATGTAAGGGTGTGTGTGTGTGTGTGTGTGTGTGTGTATTCATCTAAGTGTGTGTGTTTAAATGCAGTGTCCGACAGAGCTGATGAGTGTACTGCTGGTGGCGTGTGCTTGAAGAAGAGCAGCGTGCGGCAGTGATTGTGCAGCGGTTGCACATCTCCATCTGCCGTCATGAGCTCATGTCCACATTACTCATGAGGAGAGAATGCATTGTTGTGTTGTTTTTAAGACACAGCACCCGCCCGGCCCTCAACAATGAATGTGGCCTCAGAAATCTGCCTTGAATCGGCCACAGGACACAATGCGAGCAGCACATACTTTCCTGCGCAGCCTTTATACGGTGGATTAGTTTCACCTTAGTCGCCTGCGGTCGGGGAAAGATATTCTGAATGGAGGTACAGGGGGATGATGTCCAGTTTGCACAACTGCAGCTTTCACTGGCTAAAGGAGGAGGCCTGGCCTGGTCAAAGGTGGAGACTATGTCATTGTGCCAAACGTGTGTGTGTGTGTGTGTGTGCGTGTGTGTCTGTGAGTGTGTATGTGTGTGTGTGTGTGTGTGTGTGTGTGTGTGTGCGCGTGTGTGTGTGCGCGTGTGTATCTGTGAGTGTGTGTGTGTTTGTGCATGTGTCAGTGTTTTGTATCTGTGTTTGTGTTAGTGTGGTTGTGTGTGTTAATGTTTTTGTTAGTGTGTTAACCTGTTGTGGTGATTCTAGAGTTGCTATGGTAACACTACAACTAGTAATTAATCGGTTGTGGTGACTACAGTTGCTATGGCAACAACCAGTAAATATTCTGTTGTGGTTATTCTACAGTTGCTATAGTAACATAACAACTATAGTATTGAATCAGTTGTGGCGATTCTACAGTTGCTATGGTAACACAACAACTAGTAATTATTCTGTTGGGGTGATTTTATAGTTGCTATGGTAACAACAACTACAGTAATGTAAACAAATTACCGAATAGTGTAGTTTTATACAACCATAGTGGATTTTACTACAATACACCACAGTTTACTGTAGTAAAAAACTAGTATACTACAGTATTAGTTTATCACCTTATTATAGGTAATATTACAGTATGATGCAGCATTCATTAACAGAGTATGACTAAAGTATAGCTCAAATACGTGTTTTCAAAAATATGTTTTTGATGTTCATTCAGCTTTATGTAGTGTAATTATACAATAAGTAACCATATTATTTGGCATAGAAGGTAACTAACTTGCACATGAATCTAAATCTAACATCTAATCATACATCTAATTTTTTCGGAGATTTACTAGGTTAATTTGATTGAAAAATGTGTTCATTTATGACCCGTAGTCAGTCCAGTCCTAGATCTGAATTTATGTTTCTATGTTCAAAAGCAGCTACAATGTGTCTTTGATGATATGGACATGAACATGCATCTGAGGAGCTGAGCAAATATTCATACACTGCATGTGCACAAGGTATGTCTGGATATGATGAAACGCTGCTATAATACATTCTGCTGTTTGCTGGTCACTGTTATTAAATATATATAAAGACTCTTTGTTACGAATTTGTTTCTGCTTGAACAATGACAGGTTTGAATTGTCTTAAGATTGATTCAGAAATATGACAGAATTTGTTTATTTTGTTTAATTGTTTTACATTTCTTTCAAGAACTGAAATCCTCATTTTCAGAATCCTCAACAACAACAAAACAAACTGCTACAATATGAATCCTTGATCGTTGAATGAAAAACCGCTCGCCACTAGATAATGAGTAGCTTAGTGGTTAATCTGTTTTGGCTATTTTATGGTTGCTATGGTAACACAAAAGCTATAGTAATTGATCTGTTGTCGTGATTCCATAGTTGCTACGGTAACACAACAACTGTAGTAATTATTCTTTTGTCATGATTCTATAGTTGCTATGGTAACACTACAACTATAATAGTTAATCAGTTGTGGTGGTTCTATAGTTGCTATGGTAACACTATAACTATAGGAATATTGTTGTGATGATTCTAAAGTTGCTATGGTAACAACAACTATAGTAATTGATCTGTTGTGGTGATTCTACAGTTGCTATGGTAACACTACAACTGTAGTAATTATTCTGTTGTCATGATTCTACAGTTGCTATGGTAACACAACAACTATAGTAATTGATCTGTTGTGGTGATTCTACAGTTGCTATGGTAACACTACAACTGTAGTAATTATTCTATTGCCATGATTCTATAGTTGCTATGGTAACATAACAACTATAATAATTATTCGGTTGTGGTGATTCTATAACTGCTATGGTAACACTACTAATATAGTTATACTGTTGTGGTAATTTTAAAGTTGCTATGGAAACACAGCAACTGTAGTAATTAATCTGTTGTGGTGATTGTACAGTTGCTATGGTAACAACCTAAATTGATACAAAAATATTCGACAGATTTTGTTTGTTTCTTTATTTATTGTTTTACATTTCTTCCAAATTAAAGAAATAAATTATATCAGAATCCTCAACAGCAACAAAACAAACTGCTACAATGTGAACCCTTGTTAAATGAAAAGCCACACACCACTAGATAATGAGTAACAAAAATATGCAAACTATACAGGATAAATAAGAGTGATTTGAGCGAAATGCTTCTACATGCAATCATATATAGTCATCTGATGTAAACGGCAGTGTTCATCATACAGCTAAAGTATACTTATTTACACGTTTCCTTCTAAATATCTTACAGATCATGATTGTGTGTCATTAGATTTCGAAAACAGAAAGTAAACAGACAAATCCACATTGAACCACGAAATCTGCATAACGAGGAGCGTTGTTGACCTGAAAACACACCACACATTCGTCCACGGTGGTTTACAAAGCAGAAAATATCTTACACTGAAACCCAAACTGCAAACTATTAATAGACAAGTCCATCCCACTGACGATGTGAAACAACACACACAGCAGATACACATGTAGATTTGAATAGAAAGCTGACCATTGACCTATAAAAGGAGCATGTGTGATGAAGGAGTGGATGAAAGTGTCCTGAAGGTGGCGCTCTCTCTCTCTCTCTTTACAGGTAGGAGGGAGACTTGAACTCCTCGGGAACGTCACTGTCCAGTTTGCAGATCACCTTGTAGATGGCTTTCTTCCAGGATGGGTCTGAGTCTTTGGAGAGCGAGATGGCGCTGTAAAACTCCTGAAGCGTGACTTCGGCCACCTCCAGGAATCTGTCTGGAACCTGACGGACAAAAGGTATTATTACTGTCGACATTTAATCTGCTTAAGACTTTCAGTTTGTGACCTTACAAAGGGGATTAAAGAAAAGCTCAGCATTTTTCGAACATCGCTCTCATTTCTGCAATGCAAAAAACACTACGGTGGACACACAACCTAAGTAGACCTAAAGACGTAGCATTACTTACGCAAAATGTAGCGCAAGTAGAGTTAAAGTATGGGTGAAAGGCAGCCCTTTTAAAGAGCAGTGAGTATCCGCTTGTTAAGTGGTGACGTGTTGGTGACGTATGTAATACTGTTTCCGGGTCCAAGCCGCCACTTGAGTTGAGAAATCCTTCGTTTATGATCACTTTTAATTCATATCACACATTAAAGTGAATTTTATATGCAGTCATAGTGTACACAACAATCTCTGGGCTTGCTGCATATCAAATACCAACATTTTAACAACTTATAAAAAAACGAATCACTTTCTGGCCGTCTGATTTTAGGCATGGACATATATATTGCGATCGTGATTTTCGAAAGTATTAAATCGCTTTGTAAACGTTTATTATTACCATTTCATGAGTCTCCCCATTCAGTTGAATAGAGCGCTAGAGCACGAATTTCGCGTGACGTCACACTTAACAAGCGGATTACGCTGTGTTCACACCTGCCGCGGAAGAAGCGCCAAGCACGATTGATTTACATCTTAAGTCACTGCAAAGACGCAAATTGATATCCTGCAGCGCTATACGCGCGAATGAGGCAGCACGAATGACGCGATTCGCTGGTATGATTTTCAAAAGTGTACTTTTACGTTTAAACGTGGGCTACTTGTGTTTGTTTTGTTCGTCATTTTGTTGGTTGTGAACTACATTAAGGTGCGATGAATTGGACGGCAGTATGTTGGAATGGAATAGACCATTTTTTGACCGTGTTTTTAGAACAAATTTCGTCTTGTATAATTTGTTACCTAATTTGGTAACACTTTAGAATAATGTTCCATTACTTAATGGTAATTTACTAACATTAACTAAGCATGAATAGTATTGTAAAGCATTAACTTAGTTAGTTCAATAGTTCAACGTTAACTAATGCATTGTTAAAATCCAAAGTTATGCTCGTCAACACTAGTTAATGAGTTAACGACTAACATTATTTAACTTCATTCATTCATTTTCTCTTCAGCTTATTCCCTTTATTAATTTGGGGTTGCCACAGCGGAATGAACCGCCAACTTATCCAGCACATGTTTTACACAGTGGATGCCCTTCCAGCCCAGTACTGGGAAACACCCATACACACTCATTCACACACCAATTTAGTTGATCAGTTCCCCTATAGTGCATGTGTTTGGACTGTGGGGGAAACCGGAGCACAGGAGGAAACCCACACCAACACGGGGGGAACATGCAAACTCCACGCAGAAACACCAACTGACCCAGCCGAGGCTCGAACCAGCGATCGTCTTGCTTTGAGGCCACGGTTTAACCACTGAGCCCCCGTGCCGGCCCACTGATGTATTTTGTATCTTAATTTTAATGCATTTTTAGTTTAACAGCTGAGCTGTGTTGGCTCAATCTACATTGTAAAAGCGCTATAGATATAATGACGAGCTGCTTTGAACCCAAATACAGTGTCAGGATCATTAGGTGAGCGCTGCAGATGGACTCTTTGATTTTCTGTTGCTCTGAAATTAACTGCTCGGAAAATGCATGATTCCCATGGCAGGAATGCAGCACTTTGAAGGACCCGTCTGCGGTGCGAGGCTGGGAAGAAGGCATTATTTCCCCAACAGTAGCTCCGCTCGCTGGGTTTCTCGCGCACCTCCAGACACAAAAGCGGACCCTGGGAAAGGAATGTCTTGGTGGGGAGGTAAAGACAACTGTCTCCGCTGGTTCCCATCGGCCGGCGGTCACTCTTGGGATTTTCGGGCTTCTTTCGCATCAGTAGCAATCTGAACGGCAGTCAGGCGTGGCCCGAGCGTAATCTCAAGTTGTTTTAGCAGATGCTGCAGCTTCCTCTTCCCACAGTTTGATGCAGCAGCAGCCCCGGGCTCGGGATCATGCGGATCTACGGCTGCGCAGACGCAGGTGCGGGTCAGAGCCAGGACAGAAACACGGACTGCGTCTCAAACAGCTCCCTAGCTCATCATTAGGTCATGTGCATGAATGCTGGTTCGAGTCCAGTTGCCGTTTCTGTGTGGAGTTTGCATGTTCTCCCCGTGTTGGCGTGGGTTTCCTCCAGGTGCTCCGGTTTCCCCCACAGTCCAAGCACATGCGCTATAGGGGAACTGTTTAACTAAACTGCCCGTAGTGTGTGAGTGTGTATGGGAGTGAGCGTGTATGGGTGTTTCCCAGTACTAGATTGCAGCTTGAAGGGCATCTGCTGCATAAAACATGCTGGAATAGTTGGTGGTTCATTCCGCGGTGGCAACCCCTGATGAATAAAGGACTAAACAGAAGGAAAATGAATGAATGAACTTTTCTTGTCATCTCAACTCATACTAAAAAAAATGTTAGTTGACACCTGATTTGCATATTAAAATATGTTAAAGTAATATAATTATCCATGTGATGTGTTTTACAGTGTAAGATGAGATGCGTCCTGTGTGTAAAGAGTACCTGGAAGTCGTTGGCTTTGTTGTAGTGCATGTTGAGTGCGCGGAAGAGCTCGGACTCTCTGCTGACCGATATGTCTTTCACATCGGTAACGCCGTCGATGATGGCCTGACGAGCAAACTTCTCCATCTGGATGTAGTAAAACTCCCGGAAGTTACTGAACCACTTGATGAGCTGAGACGTGATGCAGCGGTTGAACTAAACACAACATGGAAACACCAGAGTCATGCACTCAACAAATGATGCTTATTTAAAGTGATTAACACAATTCCTGAGGTTCTTTGGAGGACAGAGTAAATGTTTTATATTTAGTCCACCTAAATTTGTACGAACAGTAAATTTAACTTTATTTGTGTTGGGACAAAATGGAGGAACTCAGTATTTTTTTAAAGTGCAAGAAGAGGGACAGAAACATTCGTAATCAAAGCAAAAACACCTTTAAAATGTTGATCTGTTCAATAATAATGTGTTTTGCATGTGCTTTGGTCATAGTCAGGGCCGGCCCTGTACAGCCAAAGTGGCTAGTAGGAGTGACTGTCTAACCCGCCGCAGCTGAAATCTACCCACATTTGGCAGGTGTTAATGTAATGCCCTGCTGTTAATCCTCAATTACTGTGTTAAAAATGCATGATTATGCTGTCATGGCTTTGTGGATATAAATTGTGGTTATAACGGAAGCCAATGGGGCAAAAACGGCCCCAAACATAACCAAAGGGGAGTCAGTTTGAACGGTGCACAATTCATTTATTCATGTTCTGTTCAGCTTAGTCCCTTTATTAATCTGGGGTCGCCACAGCAGAATGAACCACCAACTTATCCAGCATATGTTTTACACAGCGGATGCTTTTCCAGCTGAAACCCAGTACTGGGAAACACCCATACACACTTATTTACACACACACACACACACACACACACACTCATACACTACGGCCAGTGTAGTTGATCAGTTCCCCTATAGCGCATGTGTTTGGACTGTGGGGAAAACCGGAGCACCCGGAGGAAACCCACGCCAACACGAGGAGAACATGCAAACTCCACACAGAAACACCAACTGACCCAGCTGGGACTCGAACCAGCGACCTTCTTGCTGTGAAATATAAATTAAATTAAATTAAATTAAATTAAATTAAATTAATAAATTTATTAAATTAAATTAAATTTAAAGACTTTCTTTTTTTTTACTCAATAAATTAAATACAGTATATTGATATAAAAAAGCCCTTTCGCCAATAAAATAACCACGCTTTTCAACATCAAAAGTCCACAGAGAAGAGATCAGGATCCAGTAATGCAATTTCATATATTTTAGAGCAGAAGTTGAGCGTTTACTTTAATCTTTAACATAACTTTAGTGAAAGTAGTACGCCAAAATATGGGTGAAATAACACTTTATCATCATTCAGTGTAACTGAACACACGCCAGTGCAACAGATGAGACACCACACTCATGAGCTGTACTTATTAAATCAAATCAAAGAATAAAATGAAAGGTGATTCTGTTTGAAATGATGAGAATCTTCTTGCTCACAAATGGGTTCAGAAAAAAAGTGTAAAGATTTCAGAAGGAAATTAATTGGGGCCAATCTAAGATTCTGATGTCTTTAAATGATTCTCGCCAGACAAGACTTTCTCACATAGAAACATTGATACAATCTTCTGGAAATCATGAGGGATTGTTTTTGCTAAATAATAATAAAAAAAAAAAAATATATATATATATATATATATACAGTTGAAGTCAGAATTATTCGCCCCCTTTTGATTAGTTTTTTCTATTTTAAATATTTTCCAAATGATGTTTAACAGAGCAAGGAAATGTTCACAGTATGTCTGATAATATTTTTTCTTCTGGAAAAAGTCTTTATTGTTTTATTTCGGCTAAAATAAAAGCAGTTTTTAATTTTTTTTAAAACATTTTTGGGACAATATTATTAGCCCCTTTAAGCAAATTTTTCTTCTCGATAGTCTACAGAATAAACCATCATTATACAATAACTTGCCTAATTACCCTAACCTGCCTAGCTACCCTTATTAACCTAGTGAAGCCTTTAAATGTCACTTTAAGCTGTATAGAAGTGTCTTGAATAATATCAAGTAAAATATTATTTACTGTCATCATGGCAAAGATAAAATAAATCAGTTATTAGAAATAGGTTTTTATAACTATTATTTAGAATTATTTAGAAATGAGCTGAAACAATCTTCCCTCCATTAAACAGAAATTGGGGAAAAAATAAACGGGGGAGCTAATAATTCAGGGGGGCTAATAATTCTGACTTCAACTGTATATGTATATATAAATTAAAAAAAGAAATGAAAATGAAATAGGATACATTATATTTAAGATACTTTTTCAAATATTTAGTTTCTCTCTTCTGTTGAACTCAAAGGAAGATATACCAACACAATCTCACGGCAATTCGTAACTTTTTGATTTAGTGGCTAATTCGTATGAATTCGTATGATCTAATTCATACAATTTAGTACGATTTGCTCATCCCCCAATGACAGTTGGGTTAAGGGGTGGGGTTAGGTGCCACGCCTCTTTTTTAAAATCGTACAATTTCATACGACTGAACTCAAATCAGCCACTAAACTGGCAAAACGTAAAATACTTAGGGTGGATATACTGGAAGCTACTATGGCTGTTAATGGCTGCTTTTGGTCACTTTATTTTAATGGTCTGTTTGTTGAATTTAATTTACATTGCGTCCACATGCCGACTAATTCCCATTAGATTATAAGTAGACTGTTAGTATCACGATCCTCAGCGATCGAACATCCAGAGACTCACTTTCACACCAGCTACAAATCCGCCAAGTTACACACTACATATTCAGTCATGCAACGCACACACACACCAGCTCCAAGTCTCCTCTGATTAGACTTTCACAGCTGGTGCTGCTTTTGGGGCTGATCACTGCACTACATATGCAGCACAAGCACACACAATACGCCTATTTCACACGGCCGCCATTTTGAAGAACCAAAGTGAGGTGGAAGTGGGAAGAAACCTGGACGTATAGGACCAGCACTGAAAACATCAGCTGTTGCAGAGATTTCAAAATGCAGAAATGGTGTAAACCTCACTTTAATATCATTCAGTACGTTTAATTTAAACAATTTAAAGCAATTTAGCATCAAACAACATCACAATCTCTGAAGGAGTAACATGCTCAAGTGTCCTTCTAGGCCAGGGGTCATCTGGAGGGCCGGTGTCCCTGCAGGGTTTAGCTCCAACTTGCCTCAACACACCTGCCTGGATGTTTCAAGTATACCTAGCAAGACCTTGATTAGCTTGTTCAGGTGTGTTTGATTAGGGTTGGAGCTAAAATGTGCAGGACACCGGCCCTTCAGGAACAACTTTGGTGACCCCTGTTCTAGGCTTTAGTTCATGGCACTAGTTAAACACTATGAGGACGCTTCCCTGCTTTAGCCTATGTAACCCGGTCCTCTGTAGCACACCCTCGTGTTGTCTGTAATAGTGTTTTTCTGGGACTGAAGTTTTAAAAGCGTCCATTTCCCACTATTCAAGCGCCGCTGAGCCCGTTCATAAACAGCGCTGATTTACCATAGTGTTCACCAGCGCTCATCAGTTTACCGCTCTTCACCCAGTGCAAGCACAGACACACGGACACTGGAGCGCGAAGCAGCTGTGAAGATCAGTCGAGTCATCAAGCAGATCGCTCGTCTGTGTTTGTGCTCGGTAAACAGCAGAGGATGAACTGATGATGTTCTCGGCCAATCACAGTCATTCCTGTCGAGCACGTGACCACAATGGCAAATCAGAAAGCCATCAACAGTGCTTTAAAAGTTAGCGGGAAGTTGACGGTTTTTCTTTTAATTCAGTATCGTGATAAGTCTAATATAGTGAAAGAATCAGTTCATTAACTGGAGTTTGATAAATGGCATCTAAACTATGTGTTTAGGAAAGAAAACGTAGCTAACTAGTGCCATTTCCTTTAACTTAGCTGAAAATGAGCTCTGATATCCCTTTTATTTTCACCATTCATTCAGAACGCACCTTTAGGTCACTCGGAAGGCAGTGAAATTAAAAATTTGTGTCTCTTTCTCTTTGCTGATAAGATATACATCCAAGTACACAACGTTCCTATGTAACTCCCAACGATACTTCCGGGTTTCTTCCCACCGCAGTCTCGATTTCACTTTAAAAAATGGCGGCCGCGTGAAATCAGTCTATTTTGCTGAGTCTTGTTAGTTGTATAGTGACATTACAACACGTTTCCTTTGTCTTGCTTTGCCTTGTTTTGATCTTCGCCTAGTTTATCTGTTTATCCCTGTCTGCCTTCAGACCATCTGCCTGTTATTTTGACTACGACTCTGGATTGCCTGCTTAGATCTGTTTGCCCCTGTGTTGACCATTGCTTACCTGACCTCTCTAATAAACCTGCATTTGGATCCACACCCATGTGGTCAGTGTCACATCCCTGTTACAGATAGGTTGGGGTTAGGGCAGAGGTCGCGTTAACCGAATATTTTTCGTCATTGACGGATTTTTTTCAGCAGTGACGGAAAAATCTGAAGGTGATCCGTCATTTTGCTGGATTATGCTGAGGGGGATCTATTGTAATTTGCAGCTAGCTGTAATTCCCACTCCTGTCTAGCTGATGGCGATTGCCCTAATTTTGTCTCCTCTTTGTCGCCGATGCGTACAGTTGCAAAAATCTCACAGCAGCTGAGTGTGAGAAGATTCTTTGAATTAAGTTAAATGTTTGTTGAAAGAGCAGAATCAGCAGATATTAAGCAGACAGTCTTCTAATACTCAAATGGAGCATCAAAATAAAGTGTCTTTGATGTGTCTTTCCGCCAGCGTCTTGCTTTCTATCTTATTTTGAGGCCCTTGGTCTGTTTAATCAGCTGTATTCACCACTGCTCTTTCCCAGCCGATGTCTTGCACGCAGAATAACATCTATCCAAACAGCGGGCCGAACGCTGTCTTCACATTAGCGCTGTTATCATAACTGCTCATCCGGCCACTGAGACGCTCAAAGAGGCTTCTCCAGGCGGACGGTGAGAAACGCTCAGAAGGACACTTCTCTCAGGGCTGACGGGAATGCAGTCGGACACTGGGATTAGCCGGCTCTTTGTGTGCTCCGACTCTTCCCACAGGAGCAGGACGGTGCGCGCTGATGTCCCGCGGTCAGAAGAGCCGGGACGACACCAAACACACACACACACACACACACTGACATGATACTGTGTCCAGAGCTGCGGCAGAAATCAGTCCAGCGGTCTGATTTATACAATTTGCATAGAAAGTGTACATGAGCTTTAACGTATACTTCACATTAAATCAAAACAGAACTGTAATGACAAAATCCGGCCAAAAATATTTGTTTTAACTCTTGTGTTTGTTTAAATAGACTCCCCTTTCATTATGTTGGGGGCTGTTTTTGCCCCATTGACTTCCATTATAACCACATTTTTTTGATTGCAAAGCCATGACAGCAGATAATCATGCGTTCTTGATTGTTGCTGGTTTTCGCTGTAGGGAAGCGGGATAATTGGCATTTTTGCTGTTGATCATAAAAGATTGTACATGTGTGTGTGAAAGAAGTGGTGCAAGTAGTAGTCTAAAGCTCATGACGCAAAAGCATTGAGGTCGTGTCCGAATCCACTTCTGCCATTT